>NC_142203.1:9107477-9320018 GCF_049639895.1 Pseudopodoces humilis
AAGTGGTTTCCAACCACACCTCAGAGGGCCTAGAACTCCTAGCAAAGCAACATTCACAAATGAGAGCTTTTGTGTACCAAAACAGACTAGCTCTCGATTATTTGTTAGCCGAGGAAGGAGGAGTATGCGGTAAATACAATGAATCCGAGTGTTGCACGGAAATAGATGATTATGGAGAGACAATAAAAGGACTAGCTGCCGAAATAAAAAAGGTAGCACATGTGCCCGTTCAAAAATGGAACTCAATTCTGCAAGCCTCCTGGTGGGACCAGATATTTGGACAGGGGGCTTGGTGGAAAAAGTTAGTGTTCTTTATATCTTGTTCAATTGCCGGAATCATCTTTCTCCCGTGTTTGATTCCTTGCTTCATCAGGTTGATTCATTCTGTTGTGCAAGGAATGCAAATTGCCACTCTTCCAATTGACTCAGAAAAAGCACCAGGGAAACCCACTCTTCTCTCTAAACTAATGAAGTTAGAGGAGAAAAGAGAGAACCAGAAGGCAGTTGAAGCCTTAAAGAAATTTGAAAATAAAAACAACCCTTCTCAAGAATACTGTGAGAATTCACTTACAGACTGGGAAGAAGACAAATATAGTTAAAACTACACAGTTCTCCCTCACTAGAAATGAATGAAATAACACGAATTTTAATGTGATAAATTATTAGGCGGGGGACTGTGATAAATGTAACCTTGGATAAAAATTCGTGAAAGAATAAATAAGTATATAACTGGATTTGTAACAATGTAAAAATTATATAAAATATAGTGTGGCCTAAGAATTTCCCCAAACCCAGCAGTAACTACCCATTCAGGCGGTAACGACCCTAGGCGACGTTCATCAGCCTGAAAGAAAGAGCAGGACACAAACAATTAAGCCAAACAAAGAAAGGAGCCAGGCTGAGATGCCCATCGACTCCACACCGCACCGGGGCACCCCTTCCTGCAAGCCCCAAATGAAGATGCAATCAGGCCAGACAATAAGAGGAGCCCAGCCGAGATATCCGAGATATCCGTGGACTCCACACCGGACCTGGACACTTCACCCTGAGAGTCCAACCAAAGATACAATCAAGAAGCACTCAGAACCTTTCACATGCGAGTGGACTCTGCCCAGTCGTCTATTGATTCAGTTCCACGGTTCCAGGAAATTCATTCAACCAGCCATCTAAACTCTTTGTTGAACAGTAACTACTTGGAGTTTTGGCCTCAGGACACAAAATCCCTATAAAAACCCCAGACAGTCTACCCTCCTTCGTGGATTTGGGTAAATCTGTACCTCTGGGTATAGACGTCTCCCTGTCCACCCAGCGCTGCGCTGATTTATTGTGTTTTTTTTCTCTCGTTGTTTGTGATTAAAATTGTTTTATAATAAATCGCTTTTTGTATTAACCCTATTTTGCCATTGCATTTATAACAGTAATTAACATTACTATTAACCATCGGAGTAAACAAGGGGTACAAGGTTTACAAATGGGATAAGAACATTAACTGTACATAACTAAACACAGTATTTTAACCAGGGTGGATTTCTTGAGAGATTTTATTCATGACACTGCATCTATTAATGCATTCCATATATTTTTTCTGTTCTTTTGTGCAATAACCGATAATGACCTTCACTGAAGCCCATGTCTTCTATCACCTGGTACCTACGTTTATAAAAATAACCTTACTTCAAGTGCTGTGTTCATCCTGTTGTCGAAAAGGTGCCAAATAACTGACTTTTCATGTCTGTCAAGGAATTTTCTGTGTTTATTTTCATTGGAGGATTTATTCCTTTTTGCTCCTCTCTCTTAGAAAATTTTTCTCCCAGTTTTTGGAAGGAACAATGGATACTTAAGAGACAAAGGATTGTGGAGGGACAAGTGCAGCTGGCCACAGCCCCTTAGCTGAGAGGCTTTCTCTTGGGAAGCACAGAGAGATTCTGGTTGGGGGTGAGTCTGGCTGGGCTCAGCTCCTCGATCTCTCTCAGGTCTGGAGGGGAAAGGCTGGTTTGCCGCTACCACGGGGAGACTCCGCTGCCACTTCAGAGCCCAGCCCTTCACTGCTTCTTCCTCACTGTGGGTGACCCTTTGTACGTAAGAGCAGCTGCTGAACTGGGACCTTTCCAACATCCGACCTCACGGGAAAGGACCCTCACCATCCACTGGGTGCCTTAGGGGACCTAGACCCCGACCACACTCAGAGGTAGGGGCTCCCAGCGCCGCTGTTTGCGGCTGGTGCTGCTTAGGGCTTTTTTCCTTTTTGCTACACTTTTACCCAATATTCTGTGCCCGCCCAAACACGTGGTGGCTCCTGGCACAGCTCCGAAGATTTTTTTTGCTACCCGTTGTATGCCGCCCCAGGTGTGCTCACCTCTGCCCTTCCAGCCCGCCAAGTCCCGACTGCGCCCACTCCGCCATCCGGAGTGGCTCCAGGCCCCGCTGCCCCTGGGGCTTCCTGAAGGAAACCCCTTTTGTGTCCCTGCCGCCAGCTGCGCCGGCCATTCCGGCGGGGGAGACGCATGAGCCGCAGCAGAGCTTCCCCCTGCCGGCCGTGCCCGGAACTGCAGCGAAGGGAGAGCGCCTGCGGCCGGGAGAAGGCTGGGGCTGCATCTCTGCTTTTGTTGTTGCTGCCGTTGTTGTTTGTTTGTTATACACACTAGTAAAGAGCTGCTTTTCCTATTTCTTAGCCTGAAACCCCTGTCATTTCAAAGTTATAATAGTTTGGAGAAAATGGGGCCATATTTTCCATTTCAAGGGAGGTTTCTGCCTTCCTATTGCTCATCAAATTTTCGTATCATTGCAATACAAAATCTGTACTTTTCTGAGTGATTTTTTTTTTAAGAACCTGTTCCTCTGAATCTGGAGACAATTAAAATTTTAATATTAAGGGTCGAAAATACTTTGCTTTGTACACTGGAAAATACAAGCTTTCCACCACAGCTTACTGCTATTCAGTAAGAGCTATTCAATGACTGACTTCATAATAAGTACAAGATTTTAGATAAAAATTATTACACATTATCAGTGATAATTTCAAAAACATATGTGCTCCCAGTAGTGTTGCAAGTACTAATTGCAATGATGTAAAAAAGTCACGATGATTATTATTTTCTGGGAAGTAAAAGCCCCCACCATCTCTCACAGTATCAATTAGTCAGATATTCCAGGCTGTAGGCTTATTATTTTTGAATGTTCCAATTGCAATGAAATTTTGAAAAAAAAATTGCAATGCAATTTTTCTCTTAAATGTCTTTTGACTCTGAAGTGTAATGATGTGTCTATATATAAACGTTACTATTCCCTTTAAAATTCACTGTCTCAAGCTGGAAAAATGTCTTGAACATAACCAGGATTAAAATATGTCTATCACACTACATTAGGAACGGTGAGGTGGTATGACACAGACTCTCTTGTGAGTTGAACAGGAGAGCAAAGTTTATTACTTTTAATCTTTTATACACATGTTCGAGAAGGTGTGAGAGCTAAAACTCTCCTTGGTCATTAAAGCAACACATCCACCATCACTAGTTAAGTGGAACACCACCCCTTGACTAAACAACACCTGCAGATTGTTGTCTGTTGCCCTTTAGCACGGACTGTTTGGATTCTTTCTTATGCTTTCTCAGGCCAGAGTGAGAAGCCTGTGTGACTAAGTTTCACAGAGGCTCTGTTCTCCCTGCCTGCTTTCAGCACCTATATATGTCTTTTATGTGGAGGTTACAGAAATATGGTTTTTTTAAAGCTAACTGCTTTATGAATGTCATCTCAGAATTTCAAGTTCTTGAAGGTGTTAAACTGTATGCATTGGGATGTCATACCTTTTAATGTAAATCAAAATAACAATGAACAGTTCTTTATTGTTTGCTTCATTACTACAGCATTACTTGACACTTTTGAATTTTCATTTGTTGTATGTAATTTCTGCCAATATTACAGAATAATAAGGTAAACAAAAATTAAATAGAAAATCCTTCCTCTTTACTCAGAAATTCTGATTCAACACCTGAAGTGTTGGGTCCAGTTCTGTGCTCCCCAGTACACAAGATATGTGAACATTCTGGAGAGAGAGTTCAACAGAGTGACATAAGGATGATTAGATTACTAGAGCATGTCACATATAGGATGGATAATGGAAGTAACTTGTAAAGGAGAAAGCTCAAGGAGATCTTATTAATGTGTATAAATACTTGGAAGGAGGGTACAAAGAAGAGGGACTCAGGCTCTTTCCAGTGGTGCCCACTGACAGGACTAGGCACAGTGGGTACTGTCCTGGTTTCAGCTAGAATAAATTTTCTTCCTAGTAGTTAGTACAGTGATATGGTTTGAATTTAATAAGAGAATCATGTTGATAACACACTGATATTTTCATTCCTGATATGTAATGCTTACCCTAAACAAAGGACTTTTCAGTTTTCCATGCAGACAGTGAGGTTCTGCACAAAAGGCCAGGAGCAAACATGTCCAGGACAGCCAACCTGAACAGACCAAAATGATATTCCACAGCACTCCTCAGAGACTGGATGAGCATCAGTAAGAGGATGGTGGGCAGCTGTACTGTGCACCACTTTTCTTGGGGTTTATTCCTCTCTCTATTCTCTTCTGCATTACCAGTACTGTTACTGCTATTGTTACAATAATTATTATTTACTTTAGTTCAGTTATTAAATTGTTCTCATCTCAATCCATGAATGTTACTCTTTTTTTCTGATTCTCCTCCCCAGCCCACTGGGTGTAGAACTGAGTGAAAAGCTGCCTGGTACTTAATTGCCAGCTGGGGTTAAACCATGGCAGGCACAAACTGGAATACAGCAGGCTCCATCTGAACTTCAGGAAACACTGTGAGAAAACACTACACATCCCATGGGTCTCTTCCCACCCCACCTACTTTTTGATTTTGTGAGTTGCTCATTTTTTTAGAATTTATGTAAATTCTAATGGAATTTTTACAGGATTTTTGTGGCTCTGTAGGAAAGGAGACAGCAACTACAACTACAACTACAACTCCAGTTCAGTGTTTTAATTTTCTGACCAACTTTTCCGTTAATCTTCAAAAATTTTCTTTGGCTTAGATTCTTGAGGGTAACTCATGTTTCCTTATGACCATATTAAGATCTTGATTTGGTTTTGCTATGTATTTCCCCCCAGTTTCTAGGATGTCTTTATTGCCTGCTTGTATTATCTGCACAAACATGCATAAGAGCAGATGAACAAGAATAACTGAAATCTTGGGTGCACAAAATTTCAGAAAATATTTCAAATTGATAACTCCTTATTGAATTTTTTTTTAACTAAGAAATTAAAATTTCCTTTTTCCATCTAGTATTAAGAATTTATTTGCCTTTTGTTCTTAAAAGTACTTTAACTTCACAGTATAAATTGATATATATTTTTTTAGGACAGAACTGAAGGTATGCTTGCTTCTGGTCCACTTGAGTCATAACCTGATCTTTAACATCATCTGTCAAATCTGGGGACAGCCAAAGGTGTCTTTGTGGCTTGATTTTTATTTATCTTCCTTCTCAGCTGAAAACAGAATTCAAACAGAAAAATTGTGTCTGAACTGTAGGAAAGTTTTTGAGTTGGCATTATAGAAGGGCATGGTTTGGAAGGGAGAATCATCTAATCCAAAACCTAGTTCATATACCTTAATTATATAGTACTTGAATTGTACTCTTTTGCGTAAGTAAAGTTGAAAGGGTGAGTGAACCATTTTAATCAACTATAAACTTAATGTATTCAAAGGTTAGAGGATGTTGTTTGAAGGTGACTTAAAGAAATTGTAGAAACTTAAAAATATGTTTGGAAACCTATTCTCACTTCTCATGACTGTAGTCCTTCAAGGTCCATCTTTTTCATGTGGCGTTTCCTATGCAAAACATTTCTGTTTCAGTGCAATGGGGTACAATTTCAATTAAAGACCTGCCTTTATGTTTGTTTTCCTTCCCACACAGATGAAGTAGGAAGCTACTTTAACTAATACGTTTCAGGTGCAGAGAAGCAGATGATATTTTACATAAGGCCATAGTAATAGCTTGGCTAGGAGAGTTAATCAGTTAATTTTTGAGAGATAACTGTGTTATCTGGGCAGAGTTGTCTTGTATGGGGGGAAATTCTATTGGTTTTGAGAGGTAAGGTTTTGATTGTGAGGGGACGAGAGGGCTGTTTTCTCTGAAAAGATACCAGAAGCTTCTCCTGTGTCTCTTTGGAGCTACTGCTAGCCAGCTCCAAGAGGGATCTGACAGTGGCCAAGGCTGAGCTCATCAACAACATTGGCAACAAGACTACAACAAACTTAAGAAGGAAGAAATATTGGTGTGAAACAGAAGATGTGAGACGAGGAGTGAGAATATGGGACAGAAATAACCCCACAGACGCCAAAGCCAGTGGAGAAGGAGAGGGAGAAGGTGCTCCAAGTGCAGGAGTTGAGATTCCACTACAGACTGTGAAGACCATGGTGAGGCAGCTCTGCCCCTGCAGCCCATGGATGAATTCTCAGTGGAGCAGTTCACAGTGAAGCCTGTGGAGGATATTTGAGAAAAAGGCTGAGAGCTTGTGGGCAGCCTATGTTGGAACAATTTATGAGGAATTTAGTCTGTGGGAGGGACCCCAGTAGAGCAGGGGAAAAGTATGATGAAACAGGCGTGGCAGAGAAAACAGGAGATGCACTGACTGCAGAGCCTATTTCTATGACCCTGCACAGCTGAGGGGAGGAGGTAGAGAAAACAGGTAGTAAAGTTAAGCCCAGGAAGAAGGGAGGGGTGAGAGGAAGGTGTTTTTAAGATTTGGTTTTATTTTCTCACTATCCTACTCTGATTCAATTTGTAATAAATTAAACTAATTTCCTAAAGTTGAGCCTGCTCTGTCCGTGACAGATATTTCCCTGTCCTTATCCTGACCCATAAGCCTTTCATTACATGTCTTCCTCCATATCCAGTTGAGAAGGAAGAGTGTTAGAGCAACACAAACATCTTGTGTTTCTATGGGGTCAACCCACCGCAGGAATAAAGACCTACTCCTTCTACATCAGTGTTAAAGTAGTGTTTCCCTCTGTTCCATCACGTTTTTAGTTCAAATTGTAGTGTTTTTTAAGAGTATAGCTAGAAAACAGCCTCAGTCAAATAGAAAAGAATAAATATCTGAAGTACTAATCTAAGACAGTGACATGCTGTAGGAAAATACAATCTTTTGCTTAAGTACTGTGTTGTTTCATTATGCCTAAGAACAACTTGTAACCTTACTGAGCTGAGTGAACAGTTTGCTTCACTTGTACTTAGCAGAAATACTGATGTGATTCTGATGATATGAAGTAAGCTACATTGGACAGAAGATATAATAAGCCTGAGTTGGTCTGTACCTATCTATAGTCTGACTTATGTGACACAGCAAATGCTAAAGCATTTTTAAGAAGAGCCAGTGAATGGTAATTTTGCTTCAATAGCAAGAGCTAGAATTTTGGTCTGTACCTCTGCATACTTGAGAATGTAGTCAGGATTGTGCAACTTAAACAACAAACCTATTGTTTAAATTTCTGCTGTTGTAAGTTACCAAATAGTTACTGAAACAGAAAATCAGAAAAACTGAAAAGCAGGAGTGTGTGGTTGTTGACATCCTGCTGCATGTTGACTTGCAAGCATAAAGCACTGAGCTTAGAGAGGAGAAAAAAGAAATTACCTCAACAAATCTCCCTTCCATTCACAGAGGAAAACAAGTAATTTTTAAAATTATTACTAATTTAATAGTCTTTTCTCTTCCCATGTTTACACTTTCTATTGCAGGCATTTTTCACTTAAGCGCCAACCATGGGAAGAGAGAGGGGGAGATAAAAATAATGTTGTGATGCACATGGGGAGAATTTGACATCATCTAACCTGTGTGCCATAATATTTTTGTGAACAGTTGATATGTCCATTATGTTGGTAGATGTTGGAAAGATCATATTTAGTGAAATTATTTTGTGGTGAGTTTGAACCTTAGTAAGTACAACAATGTGTATTTCTAATTTTTATGCACACATAGTATTTTCTGACCTGATTATGACCTCCAGAAACAGGTACTTCCATTATTTTGGGATGGATGAAGTCCTCGTTCCTGTAATGAGGAGCTGAACGCTTCAGGTGGTATTTCAAGTTTGACACTCTCATAGATGCTATGAAGTAGCCTTATGTAAGAGACGCTTCAGGGTAGATGGTCCGAGACATGGTAGAGACCTCTATAGTCAACTTAGATGTTAGTAGTTTATTTCAGGGCATGGGAGAGAGAGAGAGCCTGCCATGAGCCAGCAGGTAAGAGCTCAAAGCAGGCTCAGAGAGAACAAGGGTAAAATATGAATACATGAGTTCAAGACTTAAGATTGCTAAGAGAGTAACAGAACAGAAGTGACAGAGCCTGGAAAAAGGGTAAAGAAAAGAAGGAAAGAGTTGGAAAAAGAGAGCAGCAAGAGTGTAGAAAGAGTGAGGCAGGAGGGCTAAGGGAGCGTAGCAAGAGAAAAGAGTTCTCTTTTACAATTACTTATATAATCTATACATCTGAGTATTCTATTCCTTCACTAACCAATCTTCATAAGTATACTAATACAGTAACATTTGTGTGCGACCTATAGAAATTGCTGCTTTTGCATATTTTTAGTTATCTCAGGGTCCTTCAGACCTTTCCTTATAAGGCTGGGGAGAGGGGTCTTAGGCTTAGTTTTATTGGGGGAAAGAATGTGTTCTGGCATACCAGCCCGGTTTCTTTGAATTATTCAAACCGTGCTTTCATTTGTATTTCTTCCTTAGCCTTTCTGGCTAAAGAGTCATATTTATAATTTCTTTCTAATTCTACCTTCCCAACAGCCTTATACTCTGGCTTCAAGTGTTCCTGATGTTCAGGGTTTAAGGAATCCATACACTCCTACTCCAGAACACCAGAAAGATTTTGTTTTTTTCACTGCCACTACTTGAGGATTATCATGAAGTAATTCAGGGGAACACAGAATAAGAATTTCAACCTTCCAGTTGCTGGGATTCAGCAGTGGAAATGGCCTTTGTTCTGATTTTAGTTGTGGTGATATTGAGACACTAGCCATGTTTTTCTGGCTATATGTCAAGAAAGCTGTAATTTCAGAAGAGCCCTTGTGTGCTCTTTTTTTGTGTGCATGTGGACGTTTGGGTTTGTTTTCCAGAAGTTCCACTACCAGACCCCTAGAGATGAAATAAAAAGTAGTTCTAAACTTTTATGTAAAAGTTCTGGCAGTCTAAAAAGGTCAAGTGAATTACAGCATTTTTTTACGTGCCAATAAAATTCTCTTCCCCCATGATTTTAACTGGTGTGAAACAAATCATACACATATTAGTCAGGAGTCACTTAGTGACTTGATGCCAGTAATGTAACTTTGTTTTCTTGAAGTGGTTGTGGAGATGAAGATTAACTAATTGGCTATTTCTTGAGGAATAGATTAAAGATTAAAAACTAATCATTAATGAGATATAAAGGAGTACCTAAAATCAAGATATTTACCACTAGTTCTTAGTGAATGGATGAAAAGATAATATTTACAGGTAGTTTTATTATGATATAGTTGTGGACAAAATAATCTGTACCATCAATCTTATGAAAGTGACAGTGAGGGAAAGAGATATTAAGAGATATTTACCTGGTAAACACTGGAGAAAAGACAGTATGAAATTATTTGTCCCTTGTAGCAGCATTTTCCCAATGCTTCCTTAAAATGAAGGAGGCCAAGCAGGTTAAGAGAGGTGATTTTTCCCTGCCACTCTGCCCTTGTGAGATCCCACCTGGAGTACTGCATCCAGTTCTGGAGTTCTCAATTCAAGAAAGACCTGGACTAGCTGGAGTGTGTCTAGAGGAGGCCATGAAGATGATCAGAGAGTGGAAGCACCTCTCTTGTGCAAAAAGGCCAAGAAAGCCACTCACTAGAGGGAAATGTAGAATTTTGTTTCTGTAAAATTTTCTCAAAGTACATTTCAAACTATGAAGCCAAATAAAAGTAAACGCAAAATGGTTCCCAAAGCTTGTTGATAACTAATAGCACAGTTAAAAGCAATAATGAGTACTTCTTACAGCTTCAGGATTTTTTTCAAACTACCCAAAATCCTTTTAGACATTGACCGCTGGCACAAGAAAATAGAAGTCACTGAACAGAATCACAGAAAAATCTGAGTTGGAAGGTATCCAAAAGGATCATTGAGTCTGATGCCTTAAAAATCTAGAAACGAAACAAGACATTTTTTGAGACAATATTAATATAGGAAGTAATATAATAGCTGGACTGGGAGGCCTCCAGGCAATTTGCCTATGTGACATAAGGCAAGTACCGTTTTGTATATTTAGCAAATTAGCATAATTGACAATCCCCAATTAGAAACACAGTTAATGAGGTAATTCTCCCTCTTGCTACAACCTCTTCTAGAGCCTCTCCCCACCACCATGCCCCCCCACCCCCTTCTTGCTATTAGATGTAGTTTTACAGCTAATAATTTGAGAGGAAGTGTCTTGGGACCTGAGTGGCCTGTCCTCGGTTCCCAGAAGAAGCAAGATTAGGAGAGGGTCTTTGGAATGTGTTTTGTTTAATAGGAAAAATACTGGAGTTAGCTAGGAACTATGAAACTATACAGTATTAGTCAACAGAGCTAATAATATATACGAAGAATATATAAAAGCAAAAATCATTTTGGCATTAAGTCCAGCTCTTGAGTGAATCGTCTATACAGTGAGCATACCCACAACCTTGGTCTTAGTACCATTCTCTAACTGATCTCAACACTTCCCCTGTTAGAAGACTGTATTGCGGTTACAATTCCTCATTAGGGCTTTCAAATGAGTGGACTAGAAATTTCAGACTCTAGAGCAAAAATTTTCCTCTTCTTTCTGTTATGATAATTGTGCTTTGATCGTAATGTTAATCTGTAAACTTTTAGAGTTCTTTCAATTTCCCATGAATTTTGGCTGAGGAGTAGCATCTGTCAGTCATTTCCACTGCATATATCCCATCCTGTCCAGTGTATGCTTCAGAACTCTTCTGTGTCTCAAGCATCTTCCTACTGTCCATTTTCATGTTCAATTATCATTCTCATTTCAGATCCACTGTGTCAAGATGATTATTTAACAATTTTCATTTCTTTCAGAAGAATTATTTCTCCTGCCCTCAGCATATGTGTGTGTGTATATTTATATATATATGACACTTTTCTTTCCTAGTTTACTGTAGTGTCACATCATTTAGGTTAGTTATAAATCATGTTAACATTATTAGATATTTTTACTGAAAGACACCAGTAGTGACTGTTGAGTGGTACTTGAGTAACAACATGTTCATAGGAGTGGTGGCCTCAATTAAAATCCTCTGTCTAAATCAAACCTGAAATTTTGATCAGATATAATGGTTTGTGTAACTAGCAAGCTTACAGAGAGCTGCAAATTTCCTTCTGTGTAAACCCTAAAAAAGTCCAATAGAAATAGCCCAGCTTCCTACTTGAGGTCTTCTTTAATTGTGTCTTATTCTGTTATCCTTTGCCGCAGTCATGCTGAAATGTGTGCTGGGAATAATTTCTCCCTGTGCAGTTTCTGTTTGTATTATCATACAGACAGATGTTTTATAAACATTGATGAAAAAGGCTTGGATGCCCTAAGGCATAAAAGTTCATGCACTTTTGTAGCACAACCGAGTAATTTCAGTTGGACAATATATCCTAGTATTAGTGTAAAGTATTTCCCTTTTTTTCAGGGAATTTATTTTGTATGAATAATAATCTGCCTCTTGAGAAAGGACACCATGTATAAAGAAATAAGTTCAACTTGCACACTAATATATGTCTACACAGCATAACTTCATGCCACATTAAAATATACAAACTTCCTCTGGACCATTATCAATACCCATGTTATGCTCTATTTAATCTAATGTTCTGGGCACAGAGAGGGACTCTGGGATTTTAGCATTGTTCTACACCATCCACATCTTATTTTCAGCAGGAAAAGCCAAGCACTGGAACCTGGAAGTTGGCCACTTTGTCTTGCTTGCTCCAGCAGAGGGACTGTCAGTATCAGACCTGCAAAAACTGTCCCCTGTGCCCTGTTAGTGCCCTGTTCTGTTCTTCTGAACACAGCCCTAAAGGGACTGCCCTGAGGTGCAGCTGAATCCTATAGGACTGGGTGGTACAGCCCTGGCACCCTGTTTTTCCCGGCAATGTGGCAAGACCATCAGGAGCGGCAGCACCAATAGCAGCTGAGTCTAGTGGGAAAACCACACTTGGTGCTGTCTTTGGCATGAGTTTTTTTTTGTCCAGTGGGGAATATCCTTGTATCCTTGTATCCAAGTATCCTTGGAGGTAGAGCAGTCTCTCTTTTGGTGTCCTCTTGTATCAATATTGTGTTTATTTCAAGGAAATTTTTCAGAAAAATTGTGATTCCCACTTGTGGTGTCTCCTAGTATTTCCTCTGTTGGGGGGCATGGGGGAACAGGGGGAGCTTAATCAGGGTTGATTTTCCTGCTGAGTTTTAAACTAGCACATCTAATCCATTATATTGAAAAGCAGCATTGATGAAACATAGCAGTAACATTGCTAGGTGGCTGCCCGTGGTAGAAATACACCAAATCATAGAAAAATCACAAAATTATAGAACAGTTTGGGAAAGGGACCTTCAAAATTCAAAATTCAAAATTCATCCAGTCCAATTGACCTGCATGAGCAAGGACATCTTCCACTAGATTAGGGTGTTCAGAGCCCTGCCTGACTCAACCTTGAATATTTCCAGGATGTCACATCTCTGGAAAACCTGTTTCAGTATTTTACCACTCTCATTGTGAAAAATGCCTTTTTCATATCTAGTTTAAATCTACCCTCTTTTAGCCTAAAATTCTAACCCCTTATTGTGTCCTGCTCAACCTGAAACTTATGTCCCTGTCTTTCTTGTAAGCTTTCTCTAAGTGCTGAAATGCTGCACTGAGGTCTTCCCAAAGGCATCTCTTCTCCAGACTGAACAACCCCAATTCTCAGTTTGTCTTCTAAAAAGTGCTCCAGCACTGTGATCATCTTTGTGGCCCTCCTCACAACTTGCTTCAACAGGGCCATGTCCTTCTTGAGGTTAGGACCCCACAACTGGAAGTGTCCAGTTGGAATCCTCCAGGTGGAATCTCAAAGAGTGGAAGAGAGGGGCAGAATCACCTCCCTCAAGCACACTTCTTGAGTTCCTCCCTCTGGGTGGTATCCTGCCCATCAGGTGCAACAGCCCCACCACTCATCTGGGTGTCCACTACAAATTTCTTGAGGGTGTACTTGATCCCATCATCTATGTCACTGATGAAGTTATGAAACAGAACTGCATGGTATTTATTGTTGCGTGGTATTTATAACCTAAAAGCTTGCACTGATAACAAGTGGCAAATCATTATGCTGGATTTCATGGACAACATAGCTGAAAGTAAGAGGTGTCTAAGAAGATGGTGTAAAAGCAGTTGACTTTCTTACTGTAAAAAACTTCCAAAAGCTGCATTCACAGGGAAAAGGAATAGAAAGCCAAAAGTGGGAAGAACAAGTCTACAACTCTCCTTAGACTTCTTCTGACTCTTCTGGGGAAACTGACACTGTTTTTTTTTTTGTTAACTACTGATTCAACTCACCTTGTGGTTCTCTGCAAATCTGTAGGTGAGGCTTGAGGCTATAGATACAAAGGAACAGTAGTTCAGAGCAATAATACATGCCAGAGGAAGATGTAGTTGCACTTGATGGTAAACTGGTACACATTCTTTGTGAAGAGTTCCTGTCTCTGTAGAAGCAAGAATACATGAATTTTAGGATCCTGTGACAAATAAGGCCTGAATTGACTTATTTTCTCTGACCTTGAAACTAATTCATCTAGGAAAACAAATCTGGAAGGGTTTATCTACAGTGTATGGTTTGGGGTCTGAAATACGTCATCTGAGATTTACTTATTGGGGGTCTTAGTTTTCTTTAACATTTACTTAATATCTGCTAAAATTACTCAGTCAAAAGCAAAAGTTTAATTTTACTGACAAATGTTCATTCAATGCACACAGCTGTGGTTTGTCTTGCGCTTCACAGTTAACACATCTTATATATATGCCTGCACAAGTTATTCAACAGAAAGACTAAATAGAATTTAGTCTTAAATCCACAGCAAAATTGTATACAAATTTCAAAATAAGACATATATAAGGAGGAACAAACTTGTAGATTCAGGAACATACAAAGCATATTTCTTATTTAAAAGTCACTTAGAATAGGAACTGAATTGTTTCCATCATTTTTATTTTAGGTAAATTATGGAAGATGTGGAGAAAAGAAAGGGCTAAGGAATAAATTGCATAGTGCATGAATAAATGTATTAAGCATCTAAAATAGCCTGTATATCAGCAAATTTTCTCTACATAAAATATGCTTTTATCTTTCATGTGGATAAGGATTTAGAAAAGAAAAGTAAGTTCTGGCTGAATTATTTCCATTGGATTTTCGTAAGTACAGTTCTGACTTCAAAATATTCTAATTATCCCAATAAATGTTAATGTCCACAACACTGAACAAACTTCCTTTTTGAAACATAGACATATTCTAAGTTATTGTGGAAGCAAATGCATTCACAATAGGAATTTTGTGGAAAGTTGGAGTATCTGGCCAATTTCTGTATCAATGCATACACCTAGATAATTCCTCTTCTTTCCTTCTTTGTCATCCTTTCTCCTCCATTTTACCATACCCTAAAATAATTTTTTGTGCATTTTTTTATCTGTCTGTAGGTTTCTGTGTCTTACATGCAGATTGAAATAATTTTTAAGGAGTTTGCAGATATGGACAATTTATTTGTTTTGAACTGGAAGTTTTCCTCTACAACAGATCTTGTTTGTTTCCATGACTCCTGAAGATTCCAATAGCTTCACTGTGATTCTCACTTCAGGCTCTGAAGGGGAAAGGAGAGGTGGGATTGCAGAGAAGTATGTAATAAATGTCAAGACACATATTCAATATATCTGTAGCCTTTTCATTTATTTTTTACAAAGCCTTGCACAGAGAGATCACATTTCTTTGCATCTGGTAGCAGTTTTAACCTTTTGAGAAGTACAGAAAAGATTTTGTAATGTTACTAAAAGATAGTAAATTGATATTTTGTTTTAATTTTCTCAAAAAGAATGGGAATTTCACCAGTTGGGCTGTGTAGGAAAAATAAATAATGGACCATGATGCGTCTGGATACTAGTAATTGCTCCATATTTGAGAGTCAAATGACAACATAATAATTGGATTGATTTCATGCCAAAATAATGGGTACTGTATTAGTCTTCTAAAACTCTTATAAAAATTTCTAGTAAGAATTTGATTGCAGCAATTAGGAAATTCCTGTGCATGAGTTTCAATTTAGCTACCATATTGCTTGATTACATGAAATAAACCAAAAGGACATCCAAAGGAAATAAGCAGGGAAGCGCAGGTGAACTAGAATTCACCAATCAGTTACTTGCAGTGTTGATTGCTGTGTGAACAAACTGTGCCATGAGGAAATACCTACATGTATCTTGCCATCCATGTTGATAGGATTATATTTTGGTTTTGATACTAACAGTAAAGTACAGTAACACATGAGAATTCTAATTCAGCAAGAGATGGAAGTAAACGATCTGCACAGATGATGAACACAGCAGGAAAGCTGCAGGTAAAGGACGTATCTTTCTTTCCCCTGCAGGGAAGCCAGGCAGCTTGAACTTAGCTGAGACAGCAAGCACATGTAATTTTCCAAAAGAAATTGTCAAACCTGGAACTTCTGTAGATTAAAGTGCATTAAGCTGAGTAGAAGGCCTTTGGATGAATGACTAATGTATTTGCTTGGAAGAGCTGTCCTGAGTCATTTATGATAATCACTCAACTTTGGCACCTGTGAAGTCATGTTTTTTACCAGCTCTAGTTGGACTTAGGCTATTAGGCTGGTACCATCAGCAACAGAAATGTCAGGAATAGGTACTCCACAAAACCAGGAGGGTGCTACTGTATTGGAGCCAGGAAGTTGGTGCTGGGTGTGGCAGCAGAGCAGGCAGGAGGACAGGATGGAGCTCTACAGTGTTGGGGACAGGGGACAGCAGAGGACAGAAGCCGGGGACAACCAGCATGAACAATATTTCCAGACAGGCTCTCGGTGGGTTTCAACTCTACTAACAGTGTAGAAAAGTGTAGAAAAGCTAGAAGCAAAAGGCAAAGATTACAGCTTGCTCAGCCACTGAATTCCCAGTGTCAGCCCACAGAAAAACAGCTTTCTCGCATTTCTATGCTGGAACTTGAAACTGTCTGTGGTATTGTTAGCCCCTACTCTGGCCCACTTTTTTCCAAAATTTTTTCCATTATGAGTTCTGCTTGCTTTCTATGAAGTGAATTGATACAAGAAGCAAGATAGCCCTTAACCTTCAATGGTAGTTTGACATCTTCCCTAATAGCTAAAAGGATTACAATGATCAATAAACAGAGAACCTTCCTTTTTACATGTAGTATTGTGCATAAAAGTAAACTTTCCTAAATCCATATCTCCCATGTAAGATTTTAGCAGAACGCAAATATAACATAGACTTATAATCATCTAATACATTACTTTTGTATGCTGCCCAATTACATTTTATTCCAAAAGCGATCAGATGTCTATGCTGAATTGGGAAAATTAGTGATTGGAGGAAAACGTGTTGAAGGTTTGATTTGACGTTTGTATTTTATTAGACATTAATTGATTTCCATACTCTTTTTGACAATTAGAATCATAATTTTACCTTTTAAAGCAGTAAAATGCCAACTGCTCTTTTGAGATATTAGAAAAACATAAGCTATAAACGAAAGAAGAATGTTTATAAATGTATTTTCAGAATGCTTAGGCCATTAGTAGTTTTATTGCAATCAAAAAGGAGACAATAACCTAAATCGGTTTCATTCTTAAGTCCAAGTTAAGGAATACATACTAGGGATCCTTTTCCTTAGGCTAAAAAACCGAACAAGGGCATCTCCACAGTCGTTCCCATCCTCCTCTTCTAAAAGCAATGCAGCCTTTCACAGAATCAGTGAACATGCTGAGGTAGAAGGACCTATCAGGATCACAGAGTCCAACTCCTGACGCTGCACAGAACCTCCCTAAGTGTCATACCATGTGCCTGGGAGCACTGTCCAAATGCTTCTTGAACTCCCAGGCTTGATACTGTGACTTCTCAAGTTCATTACGTTCTTTTCTGTGAGTCTATTACCTTCTCACTGAAGAATTCATGCTCTTCTGTCAGTACTTGGAAGACTGTTTTACAGCATGTAGAGAGGGAGCATGTGTTGGTGATTTTGACAGATGTGATAGAAACATGGACTCCATGGTTTGCATGTTGAAGCCCATTTATTGACTCCAAAAGCTCAGTGTGTCAAAAACAGGGCCTGGACTCTTGTGAGATGGTAAAAACAAAAAGCCAAACCCTTCATTTGATAACAAAAGAAACACACCAACAGAACTAGGAGCCAGGCTAGCCTGAACTCCGCACCTGCAACCCAAGCAGGACAACACCATCCCTACTCCTACCCTGCAGTCTCTTTTATAAGTCTTCTCCACCCATGATTGGTCCATTTTTCAATCCGCTCCCCCATTGGTCCATATTCAGGGGCACTCATTGGCCTTTACCATCGTGCATCCTGGACCAATCATTCTGTCAGGGTGTCGAATGATTGGTCCTTCTCTCCACCAATAGTTGTCCTTGCTGTGAATGTCATCCTCTGGGAGCCTTCCAGAATGTTCTTTGTTGTACTTGAATCCTTCACCACCCAATATGTTACCAACTTCAAACCATTTCCATCCCTTCTCTAGGATCCCCAACATTCCAGTCACAAGTGAACAAACATTTAACTCCCAACTCAACACCATTAACTAACTTAACTCATTAAAATATTTATCTTAGAACACTCATAACAAGTGTACATACACCTTTTCAAATGTAGCTATAATTAACAACAGTCACATCTCTTAGTAACATTGCTAAATCATAGCTTTGCACAGACTTTCACAGGCATGTACGGTCCTGCATGATTTGTCCAAAACAAAGCACATTGTTATCTTTTGCTTCCTCATTCAGGGTTCTGCCTTGACTTGCCAGGGCTTGCAGCCCACTGGACTCAGCACATCCACGTCAGTCATGAGTTGAGCAGTGTCACAGTATTGTCACAGTACAGTTGGTCTTGACTGGACAAAGTAAATCTGACCACAACACAAATCTAATTCAGTAGTCTAATTATATCAGAACATATCCCTGAATAAGCTAAAGGGGACCCTCGGCCAGTTCCATTCAAGCTGAGAAGCAAGCACACCACTGGCCAGGATGCTGGGCAGGGAGAGAGATCTCAGCCAATGGCTGTCTCTAGCCTGGGAAATTTGAATTCGGTACTTAAGTGAGTTCCGAATAATAAACCAGGCTGTTTGTCTCATGAGCACCTGGAGCACTATTTGTGGACCACTGTCTCCCCACTCACAACCAGCATAATACAGAGCAGTGCTCTGAGTCCTGCTCTTCTGCTATATTCCCGTAAGTATGCTCTGTCCTTTATCTGTGTTTGTGTCCTCTCACTCTACCTGTGTGAAAAAAGGATTAGGATTTTTTCTGGAAAGAATATGTATTTCCAAAAAATGAAAGGACCTAAAAAAGCATGCTGCTCTTGAAACACTTAAATACTGAACATGAACATAGACAGCAGCATGTAAAATTTATTTATGATGAAAGGAACACAGTAATTACATGAGAAAATGAGAATCATCTAATGAAATAAATATCAGTGTAACATGGCAAGATAAAACTGCACAATAGTGTCACTCCATCAGATTCTGAGCAAGGAAGTTGTTGATCATGGCTGCACAGCAGCACGGCTGTTATAGGGAATTGTTCTAAACATTTTCAGCTAAAATGCTTCTGTATTTGGCAGTTTATAGAATCTGAGCTTGTAGCTGAGATGTTATTTCAAAGCCCAAGATCTGCAGACCTTACTCAAGCAAAAACACTGTCAAAATACTTGAAATTTGACCACAAAATGCAGTAACAAAGAGTTTTTATAATAATGGGTTATAAGAAAACTATATTAACTTACTAACCACTTCTTAGTTGCTTGGCTAAATGAAATAACTACATTATTCTGTCTCTCAAATCAGAAGCCTGATGACCACAGACAAATTGCTGTTCCTGCATTCCACTATGGGAAACTGTGCTAAGTTTTATTAAAATGGATGGTCTAGGTCAAAAGTAAGTCGAACAAGACAGTATTTCTGAGAACCATTTATTGCTAACAAAAAAATGCATTGCCTTACTACAGAAGACTGGAAATGACAGAAAAATGAAAAAGGATATGGAGGGGAGAGAAAGACGGTGAGAGAAGGGGCGGGCAGCGGGAAGGAGCGGGCGCTACCAGCAGCAGCCGGGCAGTGCGGTCGCGGTCCGAGTGTCGCGGTGAGCGCTGCTCCCGCTGCGGAGCCCTCGCAGCTCTCGGAGAGGCTCCACGGGCAGCGCTCCCGGGCCGCGGGCAGCCGGACACGGGCCCGGAGCGGCGCTCGCTCGGCGGGCCCGGAACACCGCACGGCGCCGCGCTGCCGTCCCGACGGCTGGCCGGCTCGGCCGGGCGGGGCCGGAGGCGGGCGGGAATGCAGGAATGGAGCGGTCAGGGCGTCAGGCGGGGAGGCGGCCCAGGCGGCGGCTGGGACGGGCGAGGAGAAGGGCAGGACACGGGCCGCAGGCGGGGCGGGGGGTCAGTCGGTGTCCGGCCGAGCGCCCGGCGGGAGCGGGGCGAGGACGTGAGGGACAACGAGGGCCGAGGGGGGAAAAAGGCCATAAAGCTGGCTGGAGCTGGGGCAAAAAGGACAAAAACAGGCTAGGGGCAGGGCGAGAAGCAGACAGCTGGCTAGAGGCAGACCAAAAAGGCCCAGAGGTGTGACTCAGTTGCTTTTCTATGCCCTGGCTCCTCCCAAGGCCTGCCTGTGGACAGGAGAGCGCTGGCCCAGTCCAACCTTCCACCGCAGCCCATGGGTGCAGACCTTTTTCCATCTGGCTGGAGAGCCCCTCCGGAGGGTTCAGTGTCTGCTGCCGCCTGCCTGGCCCGGCTGAGACATGAACTGGCTGCTGGGCAAAGGCTCCCCAGGGACAAGTGTGAAAAACGAGGTTCACATAATTTTTATAGAATTTAAAAGTTTAATAAAAAAACAATTAGGAGAAAAAAATAAAGTATACAGATACGGCCGGGTGTCTCTGCATTCAGCCAAGAGAGCACACCTTACTGACAAAGGATTGTCCCTTAAAAACAGAACCCTACTACATATCCATAAATTCTCATACATATTCATGCATTCTTCTTAGGATCTTTGGTGTTCTTCTGTTTAGTTTTCTCTTTCCCCCTTCCCAATAGATCAATCTTCTTGGCGCCATTGGGATTTACATTCTCTGATACCAGAAATGCAATAAATTCCTCCCTCCAGAGTTCTGGTCACTGCTGTCTTCGTCTGGATAAGATAGTTTACAGAAGGAAAAAGAAAGTGTCTCCAGCTATCTTTTTCAGTCTTTGGGTTATACAGACAGAAGTTTTTTGTTTTAATGCTATGTCATAGCTTAACATATATGTATTATACCACTATTTCTAAGTTTCATCAATAACAGAAATAAAGAAAACTATATTAATACAACAAAAATTTCCATTCTTATACATATAACATTCATTTTAATACTTGCAAAAAGCCAACAATATATGTATCTATAACACAAGGCTTTCCCCTACCTTCCCCTACTGCCTCCTGCAGTGGCACATGTGCATCCCCCTCCTTTACATGCCTCTTAACAATGTGTTGAGACAGAATCAAAATAAATTGGCTCCTCTCAGTTACATTACTACTTACCTAACACTTAACACCAGGTTTAACTGAAAATTATTGCCAGGAAGTCATCTATATCCTGATTCTGGAGTTTTAGGTCTGAAAGGATGTGTTAATAGAAAATGTCTTTGTAAAGTTTTAAATATATGTAAACACACGTATATTGCTACAGAGCTACTAAGCTATTATAATCTGTAAGTTCTTAAATTTAATTTGAAAATATTACAGTCCCTTCACTCTCAACCAAGAGCAGATTTTTTTTCCTTTTAAAACAGTCTTTAAATGTCTTAATGTTCAGAATATGCGTACTATAAAGCAATGCACCAGTTTTCTTTTACTTTTACTCTCGTGTAATGCTCTCATTTTATAATCTAGTTGGAAATAAAACTGATCTGCCTTTATTTTTTGTATCCAGGAGTAGATTAGACTATGGGTTTTCCTGGACTGGGATGCATGTTTAGGCTGAAAACAATCTCAAATGAGTGTATGTAGTGTTCATATCCCTAAATTATTCCACCTTTCTTCCTATTACCTGTTTTCACGTAAGTCCCCTATTAGTGGCAATAATTCACTACCTGGAGGCCTTGGTAGAATTGATACCCTGTTCTCTGTTTTTTTTATTACCTTAGTTTGATGGTTGTAAGGCATTGCAGGAGAGGCTGGAACAATACAAGTGTATTGGTGCCTGTACAAATCCACTAACTCTGGCTTTTGTAAGTGCATAACCCTTAGTCATTTCTGTAAAACCAGCTAAATGACTTTGTGTTTTTCAGTTGTACAAGTATTTGTTCTTCTCTGAAAGCCATTGTGATTCTATTTTGTTAACAGAATGCAAGGACAACATTTACCCTCTGAGTCACAAGAAAAATCTTTCTCATCTAGGGGTTGTGTCCATGTAACACATTTACATTGATTTATTGGTATGTAATAACAATTTATAGATGCCATATTCACCTTTCCACCCTGTTTTTTTACTATTGCATGGTTTAAAATGACAAGTTGCTTTAGCTAAAAGCAAGGAGAGAGTATCCCACCTCTTACTGAGCTGAAATTTGTAACTGTGCTAAAGACTGACATGAAATATTTGTCAGTGACAAACTGACAGTGTATCTGTCAATTGAAATTCACTGCTATTTACTTACAAAATGAGTATCATTGATCAGGTATGACGAAAGCTGGTTTTAAATTCAAATTATTTTTTTTTTAAACAAACTGTGATTCTACAGTTCAATGGATTTTGATGGAATATATGTGTGTATGAGTATTGAAAGATCTCTACTATAATGAGCTTATTTTCAGCTTAGCCTAGTCAATTTATCAATCCTAATGGAAAAAAATCATCATGAAATAGTGATATTGGCAGTTACTGAGGACAGTTTCTGTCATGCTTAATAATAAGTTATCATCCTTTATTTTTATTGACTTGTGTAGAAATCACCAAAACTCTATTTGGTATTAGTACAGATTCCTAACAAAAGAATCTAAACTACCTCATTTGTGTTGAGATACAGTTAGATTCTTTGCAACAGCTGTAGTCAGTCACACCACACATGATTCCATGAGCTTCATGGGCACGTCATGCTTGCCCATTTCCATCCTTGGTAGGGGTTTGTTTGTCAGTCAGAGAGTGCTGAGAGAGCATGGCTCATATCATACTGAGACCACCTTATGCCATTTTTCAATGGTTCTGGAAATCAGATGCCCTCAGCAGCTGGAGGACAAATTGTCTCAAATCTTAAGAAAACATGAGAAATGCAGACCAGTCAGCCTCTCCCTGGTCCCTGGGAATAGTTTGTTTTCTTGGAGCACTTATTTGAGCACTTGAAAAAGAATGTTACTAGGAGGGGTCAGCATGGATTCATCAAGAATAAATGGTACTGGTCCAATATGATTGTCTTCTAGGCTAACTAGGTGGGATTTGTGGAAAAGAAGAAGGCAGTGGATGCCATTTTCCTCAGCTTTCGCAAGGCTATTGACAGTCTCCTGCTGTATCCTTGTAGTGTTGTGGTCTGGAGAGATGGATGACTAGAAAAATAAAGAAATTAATTAAATGAGTGCAATAAGAACTGCTGGAGCACTCTGAGCAGTTGAGCTTAGATGAAGCTGATTATGGAAGGGTATGAACTTGGGAATGCCAGCCAGGAATGAATGCGGTTTAGGAAGGCATAGGAAGACCTGGTAAAATAAATAGGAGCTAAAATATCCTGGATAAGAGATAAAATTTTTGCAAACTTCTAGTCAGTGAAACTTTCCGTCGTGCTGCAAAATAGGAAAAGAATCAAAATAAGCCCTTGTCCTTGAGGTGAATTTTTCCCATTATCCCAAGTAATTGATTCTACTGGAATGACACCAGTTAGAATTTGACATCGCAGTTGCTTAATTCTAGCAACATACAACAAACCCCAGACTTTCATTGTGCATTGTGAAAACTTGAGGTTTAAGTCCATGGTATAGTTTTTTATGAACAAATGCCCCATATCAAATAAATTTGCCTTGGCACCACATCTCAATAAAAACAATGGGGTCATTTTTGTAGGGTAGAACAGCTGAGTAAAGTAAAATAAGGCAAAGAAAACAAACTTCTTCCTGTACCCTTAGTTCTTACAGTGATGAATCCTTAGTATGATGTCCTATTTTTCAAACATTACAGAAATTCATAGATTTTTCTGAAGAGAACTAGAGCCATTCCTCAGTTCTGCCCTGTCTGATCATGGGTGCACCCACAGGAGATGGGAGGTCCTGGCTTGTCCACAGGGAATTTCCTGGTACCCAGGGATGAGACTTTCCTTAGTTGTCAACCTTGCTTCCCAAACCCAAAGATGTCCATGTGTACTCCTTTTTATTTTTGAGACAGTAGATTGCTACCTCTCAAGCAGCACTGCAAAATATCTGCACAAATTACTGTCAGGAATGATAGTGAGCATTTTTCAATACCTATAACTTACAGAAATTATGGTTTCTCCATATCTGGTGCACCAGCTGCCATAAGCATCTGTGCATTGCACTTTCTGGTCTATCAATTAACTCTACAATCAAAATAAAGGATGTGTGAAACAGGGTGGTGAGATGGGGCATCCTCTGCCAGAGAAATTACAAACAAAAAATACAATATGGACTAGCCTGGGAGGAAAAATTCTGATTTAAAGTGAATAGGAGGAGTCATTAGATTAAGAGCTCATTCCTTCATTCATCTGCAGTCTGATTATCAGAAAAATAGTGTTTGCCTAATGCTGATGGACTTTTAAGTCTGCAAAAATTACCCTTTTGTATGCAGAAGGGGTAATTGCATATAAGAAGCAGAGAGTTTAGTATATAATTACCTGTTTTATGCACGTAAATGTACTCCTGAGTCCAACTAAAATTTGATTCTACTGATGAAGGAGTATTAACAGCTGAATTTCTGTCAATCAGGGCCTTTAAAAGATGTCTACAGTTGAATGAGACTGCTTTTATACAGCTGCTTTTAAATATAGCCTGCCTTTTTCTGTTACATTAGTCTCCTAAAATGACATTACAAAAAGTAATAGTTTCTCTGCTCTACTGAGTTGCAAGTCCAGCTGTTTTGTAGAACTGCAGAGGAAAGGATAAATTTTAATCATTTGTTGATACACTTAATGTGCCTTTTACAAATGCCATTTATATGGTGAAATTATATGTGGTGGTGATGGATGGCTTTTTCTGATTTTTTGGTTAAAAAAGGGGGGGTTTTTTTGTTTGTTTGTGGTTTTGGTTTTTTTTTGTTGGGTTTTGTTTGTGTTTTTTCGTGTATGTGTAGCTACATAACATTTACCTTTAAAGCAGTCCAAGCTTTAAATTTATTCCCATCTAAAAAATTATTCTATTTGCTGGGGAGAATATCAGATGATTATAAAGTTACTGGGAAAAAAAAAAAAGAAATGCTTCTTTCTCATCTTGTGGTTCTGTTCCATCACTTTCCTAGCCCAGTGCCTCTGATCTCACCTCTGGGAACCACAGAACATGTTAGGATTTACTGCTGTAGGTATAGGAGTAGTGAAATGAAATGAAGTCTCCATTTTATGCTATAACCCCAAACAAGAAGAACTGCAAAATAAGTAGATGATTGTTGTTTACTGAAAACCCAGTTTCTGAAAAGGATAACTTGTAGCAAAACCCCAATTCATTCTGTCCCTTGTAAGTTGCATCTTCATCTAATGAACTGCAGCTACCTTTTTTATAACCTTCCAGAAGGTATCTTCAAAAAGCTGCTTTTGGAATGGATATTGTACTGACTCAATGGTTACATAAGAGTTGTGTTATATCTGGCACAAATGTACCATTACCATTTTTTTCTAATTGCTTTTAACTTTTTCATTATTATTTTCATACCTTTGAAGGAAGATTAATGCTTTCACTTGCTCTGCAAGGTTGCTGAACAACAAGTATGTCATTGCAATTAATAGCTTTTATGCATTTTGCTGTCATTTTTCCCCAGCTTCCATGAATCAGTGTACTCCTAGAAAGTAATATATCTTTTATTTTAAAAATAATTAGCAACACTCTATATATGAACATACCATGTAATACCTCTGCTGCTGGTTTTTTCCTCACTTTTGCTTTTTTTTTTCAGTAAGCTGTTTGTACAGAGGTTCAGCCATCTTCTCATGTAACCAGATTCAACTTACTTTGTTCTGCATTTTAACCCAGGCCCTTTTCATCCAAAAACAAGGAATGCCAAAGCCAAAACAGTTCTCAGTGTGATACAGGATATCTCTTGTGAAACGGCCTTTCCTATGTGATGCTGGAACTTTATTTTTCCCTTTCTATCTAGAGTGATGTTCATTCTTGCTTAGTCCATTTAATAAGCAAACTGGCAAACCTATGAAACTATAGTAATGAAAACTAGTGGGGAATTCTTTATTTTTAACTCACTGCAGAGTGGGACTGCATTAAAAATCATTCTGTGCAGTCCACAACAATATTAAATGAGAAGTCAATATTCAGGAACTAGATTAGTGAACTCCAGATTTGGCATGGAAGGATGGAACTGTACTGTTGAGAAATACTGCTCTTTGAGGATATGATACTGCCTTTTAACTGTGTACTGCATTTTCACCAGTTGTTTTGCTTGGAATCTCCAATGTGTTTGTGATTGAGAGAGAGTGCTTCAGAGTGTGCCCCAGATTATGAGGAATGGATTGTGAGTATAGAATCAGGACTGATAATCCTAAATAATTTTAGATGTTATAGAGATTCCTTATTAAGTTCCCTTGACTCTCCATGATGTTGTGGACATGAAAGCACAGTTATGTAACTTCAGATGACAATTTAAAGCTGGTTTTTAACACTTTAGAACTATAAGTGAGAGCTAGATCTACAGTTAGGTATTTTTTAATATGATAGTCGACAAGAAAGAAAAGCATTTTTCTTACTTGTTTATAATGTTGTATTTGCCACCACTGCGTTGGGGGGAAAAATGGTGTGCTTCCATGGCGTTACACAGTTATGCTGTTGAAAAGAAAAGCTGAATATAATGAGCTACATTATGGCAAAATGTTTACTTTATCTTTAGAGTTGACTGGGAATTTGTTTTCAAGAACACTTCCATAATTTCCACTGTGTGTGAAAAATGAACAGTAAATTGTTATTTGTTTACGCTCTTTATATGAAAAGGTATTCTTTTAACTTTTTCTTTTATTCTTAAAATGTGTTTCAGTTATTTATAATCTTGGTTTGGATTTCTGGTTCTAATTTTTTTTCCGTCCCTGACTTTACAGAATATTTTAGCTAGCTTAATATTATTAAACAAATGATTGTCAAAATTAGCATTTGAATTATGAACTAACCTGAAAATTATCAATTAGTGATGAACTTCTAATGAGAGTGATTGCTAGTTTTCATGGAAGTAAGAGAGCTTGTACTGGAGGCTGCCACATGCAGTATCACTTTCCAGAAAGGCTGTAATTAAATGTAAGTCATGTTGCTACTGATGCCTTGCATTGATTTTGCCTGAAACTACTTTCTGCTCTTTCCTTGGCAAAGTATTTCTAAAAAAATTATCTACTGAGATGGCGATAACTCATAAATGTTCTTTAATGGTATTACCCTCTCTTGGTCTCAGGTTTTAAATGCTTTCTCCAACCTCTGTGTTCATGAATGGGGATAAAGAAATAAGTCATTGAGAGAGAGAAACCAGAAGAGACTGTTCTGAGTTCCCAAGAAGAGAGATATTTGCATGAAATAAATCAAATTATAAATAAAGCATAAAAACAGAACACTAAAACACAATCCCAGCTCACTGAAAGCCATGTCCAATGTAGTGAGGAGTTTCCTCTTTCACATTTTAACTACTAGGTAACATGTCGTTGACAATATGGCATTTAGGTTTCCTTATTATAGTGATTCTGTATAAAAATAAACCTTTCAAGCAACAAAGACATGTTTTAAGTCTTTTTTTATCCTCCGTTGGCATTTTTATAATCTTACCAAAATTCAGAGCAAATGTCATAAAATTCATATAAAGTTTTCTGAGACTGCATTGCATTTTATGGCAAATGGAGAGTAACTGCAAAGTCCTGATGTACAAAACTAGTGTAATGTAGAAAGAGAAGACTTATAGATTCACTTTTTAAAATAAAAAATGGAAAAATTCTTTAGTAGTTAAAATAGTGTATATAAGTATATACCTCAGGATTAGTAAAAATTATATTTTATTTGGTGCTATTCATATTGCATCTAACAAAACTCCTTTTTCTTTCTCAGTTAAGCTGAATATATGGATAATATCCAGCTTTGAATTTTAGATTAGAAATAAAGAAATAAAATGAGATTGTCATTAGAATCTTCATCAAATCCCATGTAATGAGTTCAAACTAAAAAGGGCTGCAAGAGTTTACTTGGAAGTGATGTTTCTGTCCTCTTTATCCATCTTACACATGCTTACATTTTTTAAAAAATATTTTCCTGATGTTAGGATACATATCTGTCTAGCAGTGGAAAAAAACATCTTTTCAGATTGGCAATATTACTGAACACATTTCCACAGTGAATGCTTCCCTGCTTCTTGATGCACATGAAGCTGAACAAACAAATCTAATCTAATTCCATTCTAGGAGAGAATTGATGCATGTCCAAACTATCATCACATTTTTGTTAAAATATATTTATTTGTTGATATTCATGAACAGCAGACGTTGCTTGATAAGGTAGAACCTTTATGAGACTGAAAATCAGCAATTCCACTTGAAGAATTAAAATCTTTGTTGGTTCATGTAAATCTGTATGACTCATTTTCTTCCCTGGCATTAAGTAGCACAACAATGGGTTTATTTCTGTGCTTAAGTATTACTCAGCATGAAAAAAAGATGAAAGAAATGGATCCTAAATTAGTGCAAAGTGAAGACATTTCAAAAGGAAAGGGTGCTATTAACATAGTAAAATCTCAAGCATCAGCCAGATATCTATGTGTGATATGGTTATAGATTTGCTGTAAGGTACATAATGAAAATACACAATTTTGATTTAACTGTAGCCTAAGATAAACAGGGATACAAGTTGCATCTCCGTGTCTAACTCCATTCTTTGATTGGGTAACCTTTATGTACATGATGTAATGCACTGAAAACACATGGCTTCGTATGTGCAGACCACCTTTAGGTGGTTAATTACTTTCAAGGCAGATAAGAATTAAAACAGAACACTTTTATTTTTTGTATATTCATGTTCTTCTATAACCATACTCACTGTGTGCTTCTTACAAGAAAATAGCAGTGCACTTTTTTTTCAGAACTGACATAAAGAGTAAGGAAAGGGCAAGGAACTCCTACGTTGTACATTGGCAGATTTGCATGAGCACCTATCTCAGAAGGAAATCAGACTTTGAAAGCTGTCCAGAGAAACAAGGAAAAAACACCCCAGCAAAAACTAACAAACAAAAACAAGAAAGAAGCTGAAATTATGAGAATTGTATCTACTTGAAAGGAGAGGGACAGGTTTTGGTTTGATTTGTTTTCCTTTTTTAGGAATTAGAAGGCATGATTTGATAATGTGGAATTTAGGCTAAAATTCATATTTTGGAAAGGACAGGAAAAAATGGCATTCATTCTGGAATATAGTAAGAGCAAACTCGTGTCACAATGTGAAGGAAGTCCACAGAACAATGCAGTATACTTTGGCTTTTGGGTTGAATGTCACAGGCATCAGAAGGATCCAGTGGATCTACATAAAATGAGGACTATGCCAGAAGGTGAAGTGAGAAACTAAATCAAACCTCCAAACAAAACATCAGCTAAACTAGGAATTGAGATGCTGGGAAGAAATTCCAGTGGGAAGATAAGCCTATAGAGAAGCTCAAATTTTAAAGGTTCTGAGTGATAAATTGCAGAAGTTTGAGATTCTCAGTTGTCAACATTTATTTTTTTCATAAAGACCACAAACCATAGGTGACAGAAGTGGGACATGTTTTGGTGCCAATCAGCTTTGCTAGGAGTATGAAAGGAGATAGTAAATGGTGACAAATGAAATTCACAGCATTTCATTTCATTCTCACACAGGTAGCAGGACATTTTAGAGCTGGTAAAACAGCTTTGACAGCTAAAACTACTGCAATTAAGTTGTTAGATCCTTGTAAAAGTGTATAATAAAGACTCAAGAGAAAATAACCATAATTCAGTAATAAATCATTAAGTGTTTATATATAGCAAAGACCTTACAGATTTGGCCAAGACATATGTAACTCAGAGAAAAGGAGGAAAACAAGGATGTCACAAAATCAGCATTTTGTACCAGAAATGAACAAAAAAAGCATAGATCAAGCATGGACAGAGAGCTCAGAAATACAAAATATGTAACTAGCAAATGATCATACTAAACCAAAAATCTTTTTTTATTATTATTAGAAATTAATATACAAAAGAAAGTATGGCCCAAGACCTGAAAAAGCTTATAGGCAAATGGCAAATAATAAATGAAGAAATTTTTTGGGATACAGTTAGAAAAGTAAAGTTTCATGTTGCCTGAACTCTTAAAACAGTTAATTTAAATCACTAAGGAATTGAAGGTATTGAGCAGAGTTGCCCATTAACAAGGCTAGCTGAACTTTCAGGTTAGCTAAAAATTTTAAATAAATGGGATGGATGGGAATTTTCTGCAGCCATGAGTTTTTAAGAATTCATGGGGGGAGTATGATAGACAAGAGAATATAGCTTTAAGTAGAATATAGCTTTAAAAGAGGGGATGAAGATGTGTGCAGTAACAGCTGCCCAAGTGAAACAGGGCCCCACCCCCAGGGGCCAATATTGACTCAGTGTTCCCTTTGCTTCCCAGATGCCGTCTGACAGACGTCTCCTGGAGGGCTGCTCTGCAACAGCAGGAAGAGACAGAGGGAGGGCCTGTGACCATCAGGCAGGTAGAATCCCTCTGTTTTAAATTTATAGCTTTCTACAGTTCTACTTAGTAATCCATATGTTTATCCATTCTAGTGTTCTGTTTCTATAGATTGAATTATTTTATATATTTATATATAACATAGATTATAACTATATATAAGATCTCTATTTAGAGATCTGTATAGTAGATACATATAGTTATAGGTGTGCTATTTTTTTATATGTAGTGACATTTATAGATTTTACTATTTAAATTTATATGTCTAGAGTAAAATTAATATACATATACACATATATATAAAGTCCTATTTATGAATGCATATAGTTATATTTGAAGAGGAATACAAATGTTCAGAGGGACAGATTTCTGTTTGTGTAGCCTTAGGCTGCGTTTTAACCTCTTTCCCCCCTTGGCTGCGTTTTTCACCTCTTGTTTTTCACCCTGTGCCCCCTCTGTCCCCTGTTCCTATGCTGGGTCCGAGCTGGGGCCGGGCCAGGTGGAGCAGCAGTTCCAGCCCCAGCTGTCCCTGGAGCGGTGGGAGCTGCCGGTGGCCCCAGGCACTGTCCCCTGAGGAGCTGCTGAGGGACGGTGAGACTGAGGGGGCCGAGGAGGCGGTGACGCTGAAGGGACAGTGACCTTGAGCTGCTGGGGGCACTGAGGGCTGTGAGGGAGCAGAGGGCGATGGTGGCACTGAGGTGACAGACAAGTGGCACAGGCAGAGGGAGGTACCAGCTCTGAGGGGATAGAACGGGTCAGAAGGGGCTGAGGGGGATGATGAGAGGAATACTCACATACAAGTTGTTTAACAAAAAGTTGTTCACTGTTGTTCAGAGTTAATATTTTTTTGTTGCTGTTGTTCTTATTGTCTTTACCCTCGATTGCCTTCTCCCTACATTGTATCCCCTTTGTGTCGGGTATCACTTCCACTGCTCTCCAAAATAGTGCGCAAGACTGCGTGACAGACTATATGCAAACAGAGGAGCATTGAGTACTGCTGGGAGATAAAAACACCTAAGGACAACAAGCCAGCATGGACATAAGAGACCAAAAAGACATATCCCAGCTGGTCAAGAAGGAAGACTACCTTCCTACACCACCTGAGCTGCTTAAAAGGTGTAATCAAAACCACAACAGAACTGGAGCAGAGTGACACCCCTGGACCACGAGCCAGCTAAACAGGCTTTCCTGTGGACTCTTGCAAGGACAGAAGCCCCAGCTCTGTCATGCAGCAAAGCTGCTTACCTCTTCCTATGCGTCACTCCCAGGAGCATTGGTGGTGTGTGTGGCCCCTCAGGCTCCCCACCTAAAGCTGTTCTAATAAAGGCAGCAGACAGGAGTCTGTCTCCTGGCCATTCATAACAGGTGAGAGGACTGCAAGGGGCTGAAGAAACTGAAGTGGGGGGCTGGGGGTTTGCCGAGAGGACAGCGGGGCTGAGGGGATGGAAGGGCCAGCAGGGAGCACAGAGGGGTCAGGGACTGCAGCTCTGCCAGGCCTCGGAACCAATTCCAGAACCTCCACTTTTGCCACAGCTGCCCTGAAGACCTTGAGGCCAGCCAGGCACTGCCAGGAGCCAGCAGGTATGTGGGTTTTCAAGCAAGGCAAGCACCCTGAATAGAAGCCAGCAGGGCGGCTATCCTCAGCCGGCGGACCATAACCCACAGCATCAATGTGATGGATGGCAAATATAGCGATTTATTGCAGGAGAATTTAACATTTTATAGCCTAGGGTCACTGTGTTACTCCCATCTGCTTACATCATCGTTAGGTGCTATTGGCTAATTGCAGGAGGTTTTACTATCCTAACAGAGAGGGGGTCTGCTAACTTTCCGTAACATCCCGAAATCTTCAGATTGCCAGGCCTTAAACTACAACATATTCCCCTCTCTCTATGAATAATTAATTTGCTAAAATATAAGGTATATTAGTCTTAAAAAATTCTAATGTTATTTTCTATATACATATTTCTAAACACTTTGTCTAACTTATCTATATTATAAAAGTTTTAAAAATTGATAATATAAAATTGAATAAAATATAGGATACATTATACTTAACTAAAAGGCTAAAAGCTTATAAAATAGATGCTACAATTTTCATTGGTAAATATAAAGCACATGCAGTAACTAAGTATATTTTAAAGCATCTGTTGCCTTTCTATAAACAAAATGTTAACTTTTTCTAGCCGGCTCTTAACAAAGGACACAAGCTTATTTAAAATACATGGTCCAAAGATCAGCACAAGTAAAATCATCACAACTGGTCCAATCAGGGTAGACAGCAGGGTGGTCAGGCACGGAGATTGAGCGAACAGGATTGGAACCAGCTTTGCTGAGCTTCTCTCTCTGCCTTCTGTTGCGACAGCCTGTCTCGCAGCTCTGCCATGGTGTCTCTCACTACTCTGGTGTGGTCTGCATAGAAGCAGCACTCTTCTTTCAGGGCGATACAGAGGCCTCCTTGCTGCATGAATAGAAGGTGGAGACCTCACCTGTTCTGCAAAACAACTTCAGAGAGTGAGGGGACTGATTTTTCTAGAAAGGATATGGATTTCTCAATTCTCTGTAGATCTTCATCTACAGTCATTTGTAGCTGAGAGAGACTCTGACTCTGGGTTACCAGGGCGGAGACACCTGTGGCTGCACCGGTCGCTCCCAAGCCGAGCAGCATTGCTATTGACAGTCCTGTCAACAGCTCCCTTTTCTGAAGGCGGCCTGCTCGCTCAAGGTACTGGTTCACTTCTTCTTTGGAGTGGTATAGGACCCTGGGGATGATAACAGCTAATACACAAAAGTCAACAGAGGAGTTAAAGCTTAGGGTATAAATGCAGGGGCTTAGCCCACTGCTTCAGGTGTTATGACTGTAAACAGCACAATTACTATAAGCAGTTTACCATATAAATGACACCATACTTGCAAACTCACAGCTAAAACTTAAGCGTTAAATGAACTTTCAAAGATGCTTACACTACCTCTTAAAAGGAATATATACTTATACTTTATACTAACATAACAATTACTACACAGGCTAAACACTTTACTTTAAACTATTATCTAACTACTTTTAACACACGTGCTCTGGTATATATGTAGTCTGAGCGTGAAAACAATTTGCTGAAAATATAAACACACAACTACGATTTGCTTTATATACAGTTAGATGGAGTCTCTACACTTAAATCTTCTATAAAATTTCTCCAACACGATTCAGTCCTGGAATGTTCACTGCTCCCGTGATGTCAGCTGGCAGTTGATTGGTGACTGAGGGCTTTGATGTTCAAGTTGTCCTTCACATCCTTCTAAATCTTAAAACAAAGGATAACTGAAAAATTCATAGAGACACAACATCATAATAACAACATAAAATTTCTGTTGGCAACTGTCTGTGTAGTGTTCAGACACAACTCTTGTCTTGACAGGTCCACTTTTGATCCATGTCTAGAGTTCCAAGGCTGTGTGATGACTTCTCTGTTCACTGGATCTCATGTGTTCAGAGGCAGACAGTCTGGTCAGATGGACAGGTGACCTTTTTGAACCTGCCAACAAAACACAGGCACTTCTCTCCTTGAAGTTAATGAATTACACTAATCAAATGCTTTTAAGGTATCAATCTCCCCCGTTTTCTTTAAAAATAAAAATGAGATGTATTTCTGTTCAACATTAACACAAAACCTTATACACAATTAGTAAGAACCTATAGCAGTTAAAAATCAATTAATATAAAAGTACTGTTAATTTTTAAAACACTGCACTAGCATCCCATAGTTAACAAACAAACAGAAACAAAAATCATCAGTGGAGGATTGGATAATCACCTCCAGAAATGATTTTCCAAGCTCACTTCAAAATTGATCCAGCTGTCATATTAATAGGGTCAAATTGCTGAGTCAAAAACTGACTCAAATACTGATTTGGGACAGAAAACATCTGAATCAGTTGACAAATATTCTGTCCAGGTAAAGTTAAGGCTTGGCCAGGGCCTTAGGCTTTAAACTGGAAAGATGCCTCTTAACGTATTTTTAAAATGAGGTTCTCAATAGTAGCAGCTATGAGATGCTTACAGCACAGCAAACTGTTGAAATGCATTTGTACAAAGCAAATAATTAAAAACCTTAGGTACCAGACTAATTAAATCATTCAGCAGTTGGTTTAATTTGAAGCCTCCCCCATGGCAGCTGATCCTCAGCAATGGTACATCTTCTTAAAATTCTGGAAACACTGTTATTAAATCTTTTTTTCTGCAGGGTAAATAATATGATCCTTCAACTCAACTTTAAAGAAATGCATCCTGGAAAAATTAACTGTAACTACAGTAATAATACTTGATGATCACTCCATATCATATAATATTACATTATCAGTAGATGTACAGAAAAGATAACATTTTTAAAACCTTAATGTATTGAAAATACTGAAACAAAACAAAAATCTTTTAAGTTTCTTGGGATGTATAAATATCATTTTCCATGCCATTTTATAAAAACAAAACCAGGAGATATTATTAGAAATACAACATCTATATATATTTCACAATAAAATATCTATAAACTTTTTAATCTATTTTTTGAAGGCACTTCATTCAATAGAAACTTATTTTTAAATCTCAATCTTGATTACAACAATTTGCTGATTTATAAACAATACAATTTACAAAGCTTCTAATTTTTGAATTGTCCAATTAAAACTCTCTCTTTTTTATCCATCTTCAAAATGTCCAGCTTTTTGTTGTTTTTCTTTTGTTTTGTTGCTTTGCTTTTCGCGGTTTTATCGAAGTTGCTGTTACTTGTTTCACGGTTTCATCGACGTTGCTGTTACTTGTTTCACCGGTGGTTGTCATGGCGACAGCATTTTTGGCTGCTGTGTGCTGCCATGTGTGTATGTTTTACTAAACCTGTCCGCGCCAGGCTAGTTTTAAATCTGAAAAAAACCTCTAAAAAGTACAACTGCATAAACTCATAATTACTTAAAACACAAAATTAACTCCAAAAGGGTATATAAACACCTTTTAAAAACTGAATAAATCATGACTTTGTAGCAAACGGGGTATTATCCCAGCGCTTCTTCTTAGAGAGGGAGTGGGGGGGGGGGGGGTGAACCGCTCGCTCTGCTGCCCTGCCACAGCTCTGCTCCCATCCCCCTTCCCATTCTTTACTGTTTCTTCTTCTGAGGACTCGGGCTCCAACCATTCGTCGCTAGTATCTCAGTCGGAGTCAGAATTTGACTGGCTGGTTACTTCCTGTTTTCCGTGCCTTTTTCTTGGGCTCCGGCCCCACCTGCGGGCGGGCTGTTCCCTCCCTCCTGGTTCTCCCCGCCTTTCGTTCCACCCTCCACTCCGCCTTTTACCCCGCCTTTCCCTCCACCTTCTGCTCCCCCCTCCTCCCTTTGCATTCCAATCTCTGTGCCTCTGTACCCATCCCCCGCGTCTTATCTCTTTTACTTCAGTTTCTCTTTCTTCTTCACATTCCTTTTCTCTCCCATCCCCCCGACTACGTTCCTCTTTCAATGCCAGCCTTTGTTCTTTGTTTTCACTTCAGATATTTCTTTCTCACGGTATGTCTTTTTGCTCAGCACCATTTTTAGACACCAGGGAGGAGGTTTCTCTCTGGGCTTTTCCCACAGCACTCCTGGCTTTTTCTGTTAACTTTCTCCAAAAGTCTTTTGCTTTCTGTTGTTTCTTCCAGAGCACACAAGGATTTTGGGACCGAGGGGACTCCCGACCCCCCCTCGGCTCAGCCAAGCTTCTCCCATCTGGGGGCTGTAAAGCTCTAACCCCAAATTTCAGGGTAGCCAGCATACAGTTCCTTGTTGCTCCCCAAATCCCTTTGGCAAGCGTTTTAGTACATCTGTCCCACACCTTAGGGTGGATAAACCTTACAAGCTGATTTACAACCTTAACAACCCAAAGCCTTACGATAGCAAGCGAATTAGGTTTACAACTTAATTGCAATCTGACCTTTTATCAGTGATTCCATCTTCCTTCTGAGCCCAGGATTTCCCTCGCCAAGATCAGTCCAGCTATCTTGGCTGCTGCTCGTGATCCAGGGTATCCTTGCTTTCTGGGTTTCTTGTCACGTTTCTTCCCACTTTTCCTCCCCGGTTTCTGGCACCATTTGTGGGTTTTCAAGCAAGGCAAGCACCCTGAATAGAAGCCAGCACGGCGGCTATCCTCAGCCGGCGGACCATAACCCACAGCATCAATGTGATGGATGGTGTGATAAATGTAACCTTGGATAAAAATTCGTGAAAGAATAAATAAGTATATAACTAGATTTATAACAATGTAAAAAGTATATAAAATATAGTGTGGCCGAAGAATTTCCCCAAACCCAGCAGTAACTACCCATTCAGGCGGTAACGACCCTAGGCGACGTTCATCAGCCTGAAAGAAAAAGCAGGACACGAATGATTAAGCTAAACAAAGAAAGGAGCCAGGCCGAGATGGCTATCGACTCCACACCACACCTGGGCACCCCTCCCTGCAAACCCCGACTGAAGATGCAAACAGGACATGGACCATCAGGCTGACAGGGACAAGCTCGGCGCCCATCAACGGAAAAGAATGAACAGGACATGAACCATCAGGCTGACAGGGAAAGGCTCCGACGAGATACTCATCACCGGACCTGAACACCCCGCCTTGCAGGCCACCGTTGGGGAAGCAATCAGGCAGACAAAGGGAAAAAGTCCAGCCGAGATATCCATCAGCTCCAACCCGGATCCAACCATCCCATCCAGATGGCCTGAACCAAAATGAAATCAAGGAACACCCAGAACTTCTTTACATATGAGGAGACTCTGTCCGGACGTCTATTTGACTCTATTCTCCAACGCCAGGAAATCAATTCATCCAACAATCAAGGACCCTTGGTGAATGGTGCCTGCCTGGAATTTGGCCTCAAGGCACAAAATCCCTATAAAAACCCCGGACAGTCTACCCTCCTTCGTGGATTTGGGAACACCTATACCTTTGGGTATAGACCCCTGTCCACCCAGCGCTGCGCTGTTTATTTTATTGTGGTTTTTCCTCATTGTTTATTTTTTTATAGAAATTGTTTTATAATAAATTGTTCTTTTATTTAACCCAAATTTGCCTTTGCATTTATAACAGATTGGTGCCGTGACTCGGATCGGAGAAACTGCAGGGAATCTCACTGCCCAGGACGGGTACCCCCGCTGATTTTGGCGGCCTGGTGAGTTGAGAGCCCCCGTAGTTCATTCCGACATCCGAACCAAATTTAGGCTGAGATAAAAACCACAATAAAAAGGAAAAGGATCCGGATCGGAGAGCTCGGGAAGGCACGGAGCCTTCGGGAAGCCGCGGCTTGTTTTGCTCGTAAAACGTCTATTGTGCACAAAGACACCCACGCAGGAAAATAGCTGTAAGTACTGCTGGTTGAGTGGGCGATCGGGCGAGTGTGTGAGACGTGATCTGATCACGAAGCGAGTGTGGACTTCAAGGCCGCGTTTCCATCCTCCCGCGAGGGAATTGGCCGGCCGCGAAGGAAGCGATACAGAGTGAAAGTTTTTTTTTCTCTCGACACACACTCGTAAAACCTGAGGCCAAAGGGTGTCTCGGGAACTGATCGCAAGGAACTAAAAGGGGAAGGATACGTCTTGTCGAGCTCGAGAATTGGTAAACCCTTTTAGTTAACGGACCCAGGTAGAGGTCCAGGAGAGGATCAAAAAGTACCGATTACAAGAGACCTCAGCTCAGCTCGCTGAAAGATGAGTATTGGCAAATTTTGATTCCTAGAGTAAGTACACAACGCAGAAACAGATATCGACTCCCGAAGAAGTCGAAGAAAGGTAAGAATATATATTTGCGAAGTATGGGGCAGAAAAGGAGTAAGCTTCAAAGAAGAAGCACAGGGAAAGATTCCTCCGATCAGGGGGAGGAATCACCAGACATCCCACTGGAAAGTCCCTTGGGGTGGATGCTAAAACACTGGGAAGATTGTCCCCAGAGGAAGGGGAAATCAAAAGAGAAATTAATACATTATTGTATAGAGGTTTGGGGAGGACAGGAGTTGAGAAGTCACCTCACTTGGCCAGTGTTAGGCACATTTGAAAAATGGACGTGTAATAAGTTATTCTCCTATGTGGAGAACAAGGTCCCCTCAGATCCTGAGGAGAGGGAATATGCTAAGCTCTGGGTAAATGTCAGAGTAGGGCTATTTCCAATAAAACAAAAAGAAAAACATGAGTCGAGAGCTGAGTCCTGGGAACCCCTCGATCACTTACCACCCCCATATCGTGGACCGACGGGACCTTCCTCTGCAGATCAAGTGGTGCCTTCAGCACCCTTGGGCCCCCGAGACCAACCCACTGAGATACGTGTGTCTCAAGCGGGAGAGTCGGGGCCAGCAGCGATGCCGGCAGCCCTTCCCCTTTCCCCGCCTGTAAACACCGTAACCACAGCAACCTCCTCGGAGGTTTTTCCTGCACAAGGCTGGGGATCACCCTATCCGTCCCTGCCGGTCCAGCTGCCACAACCGGGACCCTCCCATACAACGGAGGGGATTCCTCCCTTCAGCCGGGTGGCGGCAGAATTCCCACAATTGATAACAGGGAGGCAACCCACAATCACCAATTCCCCTCCCGCAAGTAGAACCCGTTTGAGAGCGAGAATGACGGATAATGAATGGGGAGAGAGTGAAGAAGGGCACCGGTTGTTCCCTCTTAGGGAAGTACCGACGGCCCCGGGAGTGATCGGTTTTGTGAATGTACCCCTTAACTCTGGAGATGTAAGGGCATTTAAAAAAGAGATGGGGCGGTTGTTGGATGACCCTTTTTGGTATGGCTGAGAGGTTAGATGAATTTTTAGGGAGTAGTATTTATACCTTTGACGATCTTATGGCAATCCTGAGATCATTGTTTAATCAGGAGGAAAGAGAGATGATTAAACAAGCCGGTATCAGAGACTGGGACAGACGCAATCCACAGGGGACGCCAGGTAACCAGAAATGGCCTAGCGTAAGCCCGAGCTGGAATGCACAGACGGAAGAAGGCAGACAGAACATGATGGATTTAAGGAGCATAATTGTACAAGGTATAAGAGAAGCGGTCCCTAGGAGCCAGAATATTAGCAAAATTTTTAGAGAATGTCAAGGAAAAGAAGAACCACCCACTGAATGGATCAAGAGATTACGGCGAAGTTTACAGATTTACTCTGGGACTGACCCGAACTCTCCTGTGGGGGAGGTTCTGTTAAAAACACAATTCGTTGCTAAATCTTAGAAAGACATTAAGAGAAAATTAGAAAAGATCAAGGGGTGGCAAGATAAAAGCCTCCAGGAGCTCCTAAGAGAAGCTCAAAAAGTATACATGAGGAGAGAAGATGAGAAACAGAAATTGCAAGCTAAGATTTTAGTAACTGCGGTAAAAGAGGTCCAGAAACAAGAGCAGATGCAGGGTAAGTTTAAAACACTACCCAGAAAAAGTCGAGGTTCTCACCGGGCAGCCCCGGCCCCATGGAGAGAACCCCCTGAATGCTACTACTGTAAACAGGTAAGACACGTTCAGCGGAGTTGTAAACAAAGAATAAAAGATGAGAAAATTTTTCAAGAAGATTAGGGGTGTCAGGGGCTCTTTAATTTGGGGACCGGAACATCCAAGGAGCCCTTGATAAAATTAAAAGTGGGACCCCAACGACAGGAGGTAAGTTTTCTTGTGGATACTGGGGCAGAGAGAAGTACCCTGCAGAAATTGCCATACGGATGTGTGGCTAGCAGAGAAAAAGTTTTTGTAATCGGTGCAAAGGGAGACCCCTTTGAAGTGCCTGTAATAAAAGATGTGGAAATAGAATCTGAAAATAAAATTTGCTTAGGGAATTTACTATTAGTAGAAGAAGCAGATTACAATTTGTTGGGGAGGGACATGATTGTCGCTTTAAGAATTAATATCATGATTAAAAATTCTGAATTGGTGGTGAAAATATTTAAGTTGACTCCTAAAGATGAGGAGAAAATAAACCCTGAAGTATGGCATTCAAAGGGAGAGGTAGGAAAGCTAGATATCAAACCTATCAAAATAGAAATCGAGAACTCTGAGGACCCTATAAGGGTTAAACAATATCCCATCCCGATGGAAGGGAGAAGGGGGTTGAAACAAATAATTGATGACCTCCTAAACGGGGGTACTTTAGAACCTTGCATGTCTCAACACAACACCCCCATCCTGGCTGTAAAGAAGACGGATGGCAGCTTCCGATTGGTCCAGGACCTACGAGTGGTAAACGCTAGGACCCGGACTAGATTCCCGGTGGTGGCCAACCCCTATACTTTACTAAATAGACTCACACCAAAAGATGTGTGGTATAGTATGATTGATTTGAAAGATGCTTTTTGGACTTGCCCTCTGAATGAAAGGAGTAGAGATTATTTTGCATTTCAGTGAGAGGACCCAGATACAAACCGCAAGCAACAGCTAAGGTGGACGGTCCTCCCCCAGGGGTTTGTGGAGTCTCCGAACCTTTTCGAACAAGCTTTAGAACAAATGTTAACCCAATTTGCTCTTGAGGACAGGACAAAGCTTTTGCAGTATGTAGATGACTTGCTAATAGCTGGACCGACTGAAGAGAGTGTGAGGAAAAGCACGATTGCCTTGTTAAACTTTCTAGGAAAGAAAGGTTTGAAAGTATCAAAATCCAAGCTGCAATTCACAGAGCCTGAAATAAAATACCTCAGACATTGGATATCTCAAGGGAAAAAATTAGACCCAGAGAGAGTAGCAGGCATCCTTGCATTGCCTGCACCAAAAACAAAAAGGCAAATTAGACAAATTCTAGGGCTCTTGGGATATTGCAGGCAGTGGATTGAGGGTTTCAGTGAAAAAGTGAAGTTTTTGTATGAAAGATTAAACACTGACAGGCTGAAGTGGACTGAACAGGATGAGTCTAATTTCCAGAAATTAAAAACTGTTCTTATGACTACCCCGGTACTAACTCTACCAGATACGAATAAAGAATTCCAGTTGTTTGTGAATGTGAGTAAACAAACAGCACAGGGAGTCCTGACTCAGGAATGGGCAGACAAAAGGAAGCCTATAGGCTTCAAAGATCTTAAATCCAGTCAGTCGGGGTTGGCCTACGTGTTTACAAGCAATTGTAGCAGTGGCTCTGTTAGTGGGAGAAGCAAAGAAAATAACTTTTCCTCCCCTGGTAGTTTACACTCCCCACGACGTGAGAAACATATTGCAACAAAAAGCAGAGAAGTGGCTGACTGATTCCAGGCTTCTAAAATATGAAGCCATCTTAATCAGCTCACCCGGTTTGGAATTGAAAACCACTGCACAAAAATCCTGCTCAGTTTCTATTCAGAAAAATTAGTACATGATTGTTCTAAAATCGTAGAGCTGCAGACCAGATAAGTTACATTAACGCAAACTGTGATTGTTTTCCATTTATACATTTTAAATGTGCTTATTGTAAACAAATTTGAGTAACCCACTGTTGGGGAGAGTACAAACCTAAGGGATTGTGTACCGATTGTCTGACTAAAGAACAGGAGCTGACTAGCCGTTTCTTAATACTTGTCACCCGGGCAGGGTTTTTAGAACTTGACTCTCCTGAGTGGTACCTGCTTTTTCAAAAGGGGATTAGAGGTAAACTAGACTCCAAGGCAGAAACTTTAGAAATTGAGTGCCAAAAGACAGTCAAGGTACCGAGCAGGACAGACACAATTAAGTCGTCTCGGTGGGCTGCTTTCAAGAGAAAGTACACCATTAGGACTACAAGGGCCCCTGAAGAATATCCTTGCTGCCGAGAAGATGGTAATCCCCGCCGTATATTTCTATACGGGCGAAGGGCAAGGCAGAGGGATACACCGGTGGGGAATCCTGACTGTCCTGAGTCTAGCCGTGTGCTTGGCCGAGGGAATGATTCCCGAGGTACCTCCGGGGGAGCGTCCCCTGGGGAAGTGTGAGCAGTGTCAGACTGCCACAGATACCAGACGAATAGTTAACTACTGTCCTCCGGAACGTTGTTTGTCTAACAACACTCAGTATAATCTTTGTGAATTAAAGGGGGAGGTCTATTGTTACCACTCAGGGGCAAGTTTTAAGGATGGGCAGTCTAAGACTCCTATGAGAAAAAAAAAAAACTAAAGCTACCCACTTCAGGTATAGGAGAGAAGTGGGAATGCTCCCTCCAATTCCAATCTGCAGCCAATGTAACAAAACTGTCTGGATAGGAGGAAAAAGACAATCCACCTTTTTAGCATATTATAAGGTTAACCCTTTATGTTACAATAAAGCAAACTTAAAAATGTGTACCATGGGGGGGAAAGTGTATTGAGAAGGTAAAAATTTAAAACATGAAGAAAAAGCCTCTTTTAATAATGAACCGATAATTCTTGATTTGTTAAAAAGTGATGATAACCGAGTATGTTTGCAATTCGACCAAGTGTTCTGCTTCTACAGAGATGAGGAAGGGATGAACCCTGAAAACAAAATAAACATAACCTGTCACAAGAATATTGTGAGAATTCGTTAACGGACTGGGAAGAAAATGAATGTGAGTGAAAATTATAGTCCTTCCCCCATAGAATTGAATAAAATAACACGAATTTTTAATGTGATGGATTATTAGGCGGGGGACTGTGATAAATGTAACCTTGGATAAAAATTCATGGAAGAATAAATAAGTATATAACTAGATTTATAACAATGTAAAAAGTATATAAAATATAGTGTGGCCGAAGAATTTCCCCAAACCCAGCAGTAACTACCCATTCAGGCGGTAACGACCCTAGGCGACGTTCATCAGCCTGAAAGAAAAAGCAGGACACGAATGATTAAGCTAAACAAAGAAAGGAGCCAGGCCGAGATGGCTATCGACTCCACACCACACCTGGGCACCCCTCCCTGCAAACCCCGACTGAAGATGCAAACAGGACATGGACCATCAGGCTGACAGGGACAAGCTCGGCACCCATCAACGGAAAAGAATGAACAGGACATGAACCATCAGGCTGACAGGGAAAGGCTCCGACGAGATACTCATCACCGGACCTGAACACCCCGCCTTGCAGGCCACCGTTGGGGAAGCAATCAGGCAGACAAAGGGAAAAAGTCCAGCCGAGATATCCATCAGCTCCAACCCGGATCCAACCATCCCATCCAGATGGCCTGAACCAAAATGAAATCAAGGAACACCCAGAACTTCTTTACATATGAGGAGACTCTGTCCGGACGTCTATTTGACTCTATTCTCCAACGCCAGGAAATCAATTCATCCAACAATCAAGGACCCTTGGTGAATGGTGCCTGCCTGGAATTTGGCCTCAAGGCACAAAATCCCTATAAAAACCCCGGACAGTCTACCCTCCTTCGTGGATTTGGGAACACCTATACCTTTGGGTATAGACCCCTGTCCACCCAGCGCTGCGCTGTTTATTTTATTGTGGTTTTTCCTCATTGTTTATTTTTTTATAAAAATTGTTTTATAATAAATTGTTCTTTTATTTAACCCAAATTTGCCTTTGCATTTATAACAATGGCAAATATGGCGATTTATTGCAGGAGAATTTAACATTTTATAGCCTAGGGTCACTGTGTTACTCCCATCTGCTTACATCATCGTTAGGTGCTAATTGCAGGAGGTTTTACTATCCTAACGGAGAGGGGGGTCTGCTAACTTTCTGTAACATCCCGAAATCTTCAGATCGCCAGGCCTTAAACTACAACACAGGTAGAAGCTGAAGACAATAAGCAAGAGCAGTGAACGGGGAGCTGCTGCTGCCACCCGAGAGCCTGGGTGAGGCCACAGGGCCGGTGAGGCCGGGCAGGGCTGAGGGTGGTGTGGGCTTTGGCTGTGGGTGCTGCCCGGCTGGGCAGGAGCGGCCCCTGCCCGTGCTGGGGCTGCTCAGCGCTGCTGCCCCGGCCGGCACAGGGCTGTCCTTGGGCAAGGCAGCTGTGCCGGCAGGGCCCGGGAGCTGTGCCGGGCTGCCGGGAGATGCAGGACAGTCCTGCCGTGCCTGCACTCGCCACACGCTGGCCCGCTCGGCCTGCTTGTTCTTTCAGCCCTCCTGGGGAGGCTCTGAGGTTTTCCCTTCCCTGCTGGAAGGGCAGGTGCTGCCAAGGGAACTGTCCCAATAATGACTCGGTGTTCCCTTTGCCTCCCAGATGTCCCATCTGCTGTCCTTGTCCAGGAGAGCTGCTCTGCACGGTTGGAAGAGACTGAGGGAGAGGCTTTGAAGATGGGGGGGCTGAGTTCCCTCTGTTTAAAGAAGAATGGACTTATGCATAAAGAGGGATAATTATGTGGATATTTATATATGTATATATGTATATTCCTATTTGTATAGGAATATTTCTGTATATATGTTTTTCTATTTATGGATGTATTCTTTGTACATATGTATGGATCTATACACATCCATGTTTATAATTACGTACGTGTACATAAGTATACATATATGTTGTTATAGTTGTGTTAAATTCTATCTCCTGTGTATACAGTTGTCTAGGTATCTATTCCTGTTGCTGTAAATATAGTTCTTTGGCTCTTTAAATAGGTATATTGCTATTTGCATAAGTAGATATGTGCATTTTTATATTTCTATCTGTATATTGACATTTCTATGTATAATTATATTTATATATATATCCAGATGTATAGCTGTACATTTCTATTGATGCAGTTGTGTGGATATTTAGCTTGATATTTTTATATATATTTATATATTTATATATATCACAGGGATATTTTTATAGATAGGTCTGTCATATATATATATATCTATATATATATGGTATGTAATATTTAATCTATATGTACATCTGTAGATTCTTACAGTTATACAAGTTTATAAATATTTGTGTATAGCTGTGTATTTAGTTCCATTTAAACATGTATGGAGTAGTAGAGTTGTATAATTCTATAAACTGTTATCACTATTTGCACACTTATTTGAGAGGGAAAGCATATTTTTTTATTTCTATATGTTTTTAGTAATATGTAATAAATTGTTAAACATCTAATTGATTTTTATGTATAGTGAGTATACACTATATTTTTGTTGTAGAGGCTGGAAATAAATTATGTTTTGTTAATATAATTTAAGTTGGTACTTGTATATTTGTATATTCTTGCATAACAACATTTGTGTATTTTTACATAGCATTGTGCTAATAATCTAATAAATGCCTTTTTTGACCCTTAACTGAGATTTCTATGGTGTAGTGTATCATCAGCGCAGGTGTAGCCATTTGTAATTGTAAGATGGGTGTCTGTGAGGGAGGGCAGAAGCCTCCCTTGGAATGAAAGATGTAGACCCCCCTCCCTCCCAATTATTATAATTCTGAATTTTGACATTAAGGAGTTCTCAGGTACAGATCTGGGGATAGGATGAACAGTTCTTTACTGGTATGTACAAGAAGGCAAACAAACAACACTAACTGTTGCAGCATAGGGTTGATGGTAGGGTGCCACAGCCTTCCCAGAAGCATCTCCGGGAAAGTCGCTTCTGGCAGCACAACACACCCACACAGACACTCACGCAGCTGGATAGATGCAGCTGAAGTCAGTGGCAAAGAGTCAAGAGGGGCCTTTGTATGGGTTCCCCAGGGAGAGTTTATTTCTTCTCACTCATGAAGGGTCCAGGAACAAAGGGCGCAGAACAGGGCTGTGCAACATGTTTTGAACTGGGGGTGGAAAGCAACTGGGACCAATGAACTTGGGGCTGGAGGGTGGTACAGAGGAGGGTCCAGGGTGCCCAAGCCAATCAGTCCGAGGTAGGGGAGGGATTAGAGAACTCGGGCCAATGGGAAACCAAGGACAAGAGAAAGTTCTAGGGATAGGGGAAGGCCCGAGGAAAGGAGGCAGGGAAGAAACTGCCCAGAGGGAGGGAAAAAGGAGCTGGCCAACAGGCTAAGGGGAAGGGTAGAACTGAGATACGTGTATCATCAACAGGGAGACATCATAGGAGAGGCCTAAACCATTAAATCATAGTGGCATCCCTCCAAGGGGATTTACCACTCTCCTGGATAGAGGGCCCACAAATTCCCACAGCTCCCCTTTTTTCATTAATTAAGAAGATGTCTCCCATAACTCTGAAAAACAAATGTTTGAAACAGTCCAATACCATAACAACAACAAACACAATTATGAAAATCAAAAAAATGGTCCGTATGATTGCAGCCAATCATCCTGGGACACCCCAATGTCCAAGTCCTGCCACCATTTAGGAGTTTGCTCTGCTTTCTGTTCTTGTATCATGCCTTTGATTTGCTGGATTTTTGCATGGACGTTCTCACTATGTGACCATAAGTTCAGATAGCACAGTCCATCAAACTCGTCACAATTGTGTCCATGGGCCAGCAGAAGGTAGTCAATGGCCTCCCTGTTTTGCAGGGTGGCATGTCTGGTGGTCTCTTCATTGGCCACAAGATCACTTAAGGCCACCAATGTAAGGTTGGCCTGCTTTGCAAGCCAGCACCCCAGATGGGAAATCTCCCCGAGGGCTTTTGTGGCGGCCACCCAGGGTAGGAAGACCGAGATCGCGACCCTCTTTGGCTCCAACTACTCATATAATTTGCTGTGACAATTTTCATCAAATTCTATTATGTCTCTTTTTTGGAGGGCCAGATTAGTCTTTTTGTGCCAATCTTGGAGCAGCGTGACATTTGGGGTGAGGATGGAAAGCTGGCCAAGTGTGCATGGTCCTCCTTGGAGCCGGGATGGTAGACCAGCCCATGTCCTATCCCTGCAGATCAGGAACACCCACCCTCCCCACCCCGCCTCCCGTGGGAGCACCCTGGGACACTGGTGGATGTGGATAGTGTAGCACTGGTATAGTTACACCAGTAGGCAGTATAATCTTGCTTGGTGGGACTAACATCAAATCAGCAAATGGACTCCCAATAGCTAGAGGGCCTAAAGGGACCTTTTCCCTGGTGGTACTCCTTGCTTTGAAGTAAAAATTTACACAATAGGTGGCTGTGGAAGTAGATTCAGTTCCTGGGGCTCCCCTGATGCATGTGGCAGCATCCACGTCCATTTGTCCCAGGTGTCCACAGGGTTGGGTTCCTTACCTGTGAACAGGTAGTCATGAGGTCCAAGTGGGAGTCCCACCAGACACGTGGACAGTGGATTGTCCACGCTGCCCACGAATAGGCAAAGATGCTCCTGTTTGATGGCTTTGGCAAGAGTCACCTAAACGTTCTCTCTGGGCTGTGCTGCCATCCATGCATTTGCTGTTGTTCCCAGCAGCATCCAGCAGACTAGGATTTTGAAGACTTGGGGCATGACAGGAAGGGGCAAACAGAGGGTGGTACATGTGGCAGTTTGTGGCAGCTAGCTCACCAGATTCATTCTTTGGGTGGTTCTGTAACATAAATAACAATTAACATTGGATGGACAAACTCGGGCTTTTGACCATCCCCCTTTACCTTTTCTCTCTTTCTCCCTGTCAATCCCCCATTTATTTTTAACCAGAGGGATAGTGAGGAGAGAATGCGAGGCCAGGGCGATTATTTGGATTGGTAGTTTGAAAGGGGCCCTTGAAAGGTCTTGACTTATCTGGTATCGTGTTCTCTGCTTTGGCTTCTGGTAACGGGTCAGCTACTCAGGGGTGTTCCTGGGAGCTTGCCTTGACATCATCTCCAAGCTTCTGCAGGCTCATTTTCAGGGCCTTCCAAAGACTCAGCAGCATCATGAGTAACATTCTCAGGTGCATGTTCGTTGGGACAGTACAAGGCTTAACATTTTTTCCCTGGAGCCACCTGTGTCCGGATGGTTTTGAGACACAGGCGTACCTCTTCCCCCAGGTGATCAAAGGGAACAGGTCCATTATCTTTCCAGATCCTTGATCATTACTGGCGGCTTTTCCTCAAGCTTAGCTCTGGCTGAATTTGAAAAGTGCCAGAATACGGGGCGGGGGAAGGCTCCATGAATGAATTGTTTAAAAAATTTATAGTATAAAGAGCCTTGTAGAGTCTCGCAATTGGAGAACTGGTCTCTGTCCCTCCCTGCTGCTGATCTAGGACCCGCTTGAGGGTACGGTGTGGCCTCTCCACAATTGACTGTCCCATGGGGGAGTGTGGTATGCCTGTCCAGTACTCCACCCCCCACTGGCTGACAAATTCTCTCATCCAGTGGGATGTGTAAGCCAGGCCGTTATCTGTTTTAATCTCTTCTGGGACGCCCAGGGTGGCAAACGCCAGGAGAAAATGTTTGATGGCATCCTTTGGCACATGAAATAAGTCACACGGATGCAGCTCAAAAGATGATGAACTTTATTTCTTCTCTCATGATTTATAGCTTTCTGACCATGGCCAGGGATTGGGTAGTCAGGATAACACCTTTCCAACCACACTGGCTGTGAGAGATGTCCATCAAGAGACGTGTAACAGAAGGAATGCATACATATCTATGTTTATAGTTACTGTCCTGGGAAAGTTCTTTAGAAACTATGTCAACAAGCTCCAAAGCTGAGTTTTCAGGGTGACAATCCTTGGTTTTTTCTCCGGCATCGGCTGAAGCAAACATGGCTCATGAGAAAGTATCAATAGACACACATACATATTTTGAACGTCCAGAACCTGGTACATGGGTGACATCTGTTTGCCACAGTTGGCAACTATGGAGTCCTCTGGGGTTTACCCCCGAGCCCATTGATGGCATCTGATACAACTGGCAGTTAGGTCGCCACGATGGCTGATCCCACGAAAGGCGGAACATGCAGACCACAGCAGGCACATTTTGGTGGTAGAAACTGTGGCTCAACTTTGCCTGTGCAAAAACATCAGGCAAATTGGCCTGGTATACTGTCATGGCCAGGGCATCTGCCCTGTGACTGCCTTCCGTGATAAATCCAGGGAGGTCAGTGTGAGACCTCACATGCATTATATGATAGGTTGCTCTCAGTGGGAGAGGAGGTAGGTCAATATTGAGAGCAAGCAATATAAATTTGGGTTGGACACCTCCTGTAGTAGTGAACGTTTTGTCCTGCTAGCTACCCCAGCAACATAGGCCAAATCAGTTACCAGATTGAAAGGTTCTTTGAACTTCTCAAAGGCTCTAACAATGGCTGCCAATTCAGCAATTTGTGGAGATCCTTCCACTGTTTGAACATCCTCCTCCCACTCTTTGGTCTGAGGATTCTTCCAAGTCATTGCAGGCATGTGAGACCCTCTTGAGCCGTAAGTAAAAATCGTCAGAGCCTTTAGAGGAGTTCGACTTAGCATTATTTTTGGTATCAAATGGAAGTCCGAATTAAAAAGCTTATGTCCTGGTTTGGAGACCAAAATTTGTCCTGGGTAGCTATCCAGGGCAAATTGGAGAGGTTCAGTAGTCTGGAGCAAGTTACCTAGAGCTCCAGTGGTTAACGTCATATATATGTATGTGAAGTCACACCCTGCCAGGGTGCGGAGGCGTGCCCTTGCCTTTGCAATGAGCTGAGCCATCAGCTCCTGTGGCTTGGCAATTGTTTACATGGGCTGATGATGGGGGAAGACCCACTCAATGATCACAAGTGAGTCTTTCAGCCTTATATCCCATTGAACAATTAACCCATACATCCTGGGTGACTTACCCAAGATGATGAATTGGAAGGGAAGGGCTGGATTTGCGCGATGGGCCTGCCACGATGATAAAGCATCCTGGACTTTGACAATGGACTCCCAAGCCTCCGGTGTGATAGGACAGGGCGAATCAAGGTCTTCACTCTGTCCCAGGAGGTTGAACAGTGGGGAGAGGTCTTCATTTGTGATACCTAGCAATGGACAAACCCAGTTGATTGACCCACATAGTTGATAAAAATCTCGAAGGGTCTTTGGGTCATCCTTGATGGCAATCTGCTGGGGCACGACAGTCCATTCACCAATCCAGAGTCCCAAGTAGGTCCAGGGGCAAGTGTGATAAATTTTGTCATCTTGATTTTCAAATCCAGACCCTTCAATGGCCTTTATTGTTTTTGATAGAGTCATGTCCAAATATTTTTGGTCTTTTGCACAGACTAGAATGTCATCCATGTAATGAGAGATGATTGCCTCAGGAAAGGCCTTTCTGACTGGGGGAAGAACTTGTGCCATGTACCACTGGCAGATAGATGGTGAATTTTTCATCCCCTGGGGGAGAACTCACCAGTGGTACCATCTCAGAGAGGCCTTTCAATTCAAGGATGGGACCAAAAATGCAAACCAGGGGGCATCTTGAAGCTGGACGGGGATATTGAAAAAAAAGTCTTTAATATCTATGACAGCTAGCCCCCAATCATGGGGCAACATGGAGGGAGATGGTAAGTCAGGCTGCAAGGGGCCCATGTCCTCAATAACTTTGTTTATTTGTCGGTCATGGAGAAGCCTCCATCTGTCCTTGGCCGGTTTCTTGAGCACAAAGACAGAATAGTTCCAGGGCTATTTGATGGGACGATATGGATATGGCCCTTGGGGAGCTGCTTCTCTACAAGGGACTCGAGAGCGTGCAATTTTTCTACTGACAGGGGCCACTGGTCGACCCACACCGGGGTGTCTGTTTTCCAAGTAAGTGACGGGGTCGCGTGCTCTGCAGTGGCCCCGATCAGAAATCCCGTGCTGAAGGAGGGATTTCCAATCAAGTCCCCCATTGAGAAAGTAGGTCCCTGCCCCATAGATTGATCCCCAACCTTACCACAAAAGGCCTGATGCAATTTGGCCCTCTGGTCCTTCCACTATGATATGTTTCCTTCTCATGAAGGCCGCTGCCACCCCTATTCCCAAGACAGCCCTGGCCGCTGGGACAAGATCCCAGTCCCTTGGTCACCTGGACGGGGAGATGATGGTGACATCCGCCCCAGTGTCCACCATCCCTGAAAAATAAAGTCTTTCCTTTATAGGACAGGCCGCACTCCACAATGGGTTTGTTCATTCCCATAGTCTCCACCCAGTATGCCATGGGGTTAGCATGGTCCATATCTGTGCAGCGAGGTAATAACAAAGCCTGTACGATTGGTATCCCCTTATTCAGGAACCAAGGAGGATCCAAGAACATGGCAGTCACAAGGATCTCATCCCTCAGGGCAATGGTCTGCACCTCAGGGAGTATGTGAAGGGAGTCTGGTCCATTAATAATGTCCCCAATAACAAGAACATTACAAGGGCCATCTGGAGGTCCATACTTCCCTGTGGGAATTTTATGAGAAACTTCATCCTCAAATTGGATGGACAAGTCACTCACCAGCTGCCTGCATGAGCCTGCCTGGATGTTGCAGTAGGCCTCAGCAACCCAGTGTGGAGGCCAAAGAACCAGCCAACCTCAAGATTCTGGCTCTCCCTTGGAGGAATTCTCCCTAGAAGAGGCACTTTCTCTCAGAGAGAGAAAAGTGTCACTCCCAGATGTTTTTGTTAGCTATGTTAATATGTTGCACCCCATTGGCTTCCCTCCCTATCCATCCACCTCAATACATGTATCCCAGTTTTCCCCTCCCCTCTCCTTTCCTGTAAATATCCTGTGTTTTCCCCAGTTTGTGGAGCTGCTGTCACTGGCCTCCTTCGCTAAGGGCCCTGCTCTAATAAAGGCCATTTCTCAGCGGAACACCATACAGAGCTCCAGTCTCTCTTTCCTGTGCCACCTGCTAGCTGCCACTGGACTGAGACTACTCGCTGGGCAGAGGACGTGCCTGTGCTCCTGGGCAGTCCTTTCTGGGACTGCTTCTTCAGGGTAGTTGCGGCACCCCTGCCATTGACACCACCACCGCAGCAACCCAGCATTCTTGATCTGCAGAGGTGTTGTTGATGCCATGGAGGTTGTTAGTACCTGGTTCTCCGGAATCACATTCATTGTGGGGTGGAACAACCTGGCATTTGGTGTCATAGTGCGGGGCCGACCCGCCCTCCACTGGGAGTTTCCTGACTGCCACCATTGGTTGTTTGGGCAGCAGGGCTCATTGTGTTCCAGGCAGTCCTTGATGTAATGGCCGAACTCTCCACAACTAAAGCAACGGTCCCTTTCTCTGGAGGCCATAAGGGCTTCCGCCACCCCTTTTGAGACTGCCATTGCCACTATTTGCTCTGTTGATGTCAGTTTAGAGCACACCTCTATCATCTGGCCCAGGGTAGGTTCAGGGTCAAGGGGAAGTGCCCTCAGGACCTTGTGGCATTCCTGATTGGTGTTTACCATTGCCATCTTGCACGTGAGCTCTTTGCAGGCTTTGATGTTATCAATCTGCCATTCAATAGAGAGTTTCAGTCTTGCAATAAATTTTAGAAAAGTCTCATTAGGGCCCTGCTTAATGTCTGTGAAATTCCGCTGGGGGGGTGGCATCATCTGGCGTCTGTAACAACGTGGTCTCAGCAGCCTTTTTAATGTCCTCGAGGACATTTTCTAGGAGCTCCTGGGCTTGGTTGTTAAGTTTCTCCCAGTTACTCTCTCCAGTCATATGGTCCATGGTTAACCGTGCTTTGGTTTTATCACCCTTGTAGGTTTCCAACCGCACCCTAAGTTTTTTCTGCTTTCTCTCCCACAACAGATACTCTGTAGAGGAGAGGAGCCAAGACATTATATTTTTTATGTCTTGTGGTACCATGGTACCATGGTTTGAGCAGAGAGATTTTTAAAATAGGGAGACCCATGCCCATAGTCTTTGCCTGCCTTGCAAAGCTCCTTTAGTTGTGAAAACTGAAAGGTTCCCATTTGGGGTTCTTTCCTCTTTTATAAACGACCAGAGCCGCAAACACCGTAATACTGTCCTCCAGGTCCCAATCATCCTCCTTCGTGGCCTGTTTCATTACTGCCGCCCACCTATCCTCGGGTTCTGAGTTGGGATCTGAGGAATCATCACTCTCCTCCTCTGAAGAGGGAGCAGAGTGGGTGACTCTAGCATGATGCCTATGGTAAGCTGAAGCTTTGTGCTTTCTTTCAGTATTGGAGTCCAAGATGGCCTCCTTCCAGTGGCATGGGAACCGGAAGTGGGCAGGTCACCTGAGGAGGAGTTACTGACTGAAGGGGTGGAGCAACCAGGGGATGAGGAGGGATCCGAGGCTGGAAGGGGAGGTGCAATGGAGGGGGAGGATCCCAACACAGGAACTCCCATTGACACAAGAGGGGTGGTGACCAAAACAGCGGGAGGGTCCCGAAATGGACTGTAGGAAGAGGGTAACAAAATGGAAGCAGGTGACACACGACTGACGCCATTTTGTGGATTAGGGTTGAGGGTAGAGGGACTCTGAGAGGAGGAAGGCAAAATGATGGAGTTGGCATGGCAGCGTACGCCACCTTGTGAACTCCCAAACAGAGAAGACTGAACTGGGAAAACAGGTATATGGAAAAGTTGAAGGGGAAAATCCAGAGTGGCATGGCCAGTGTCACCCCGGCGAGGGTTCAGAAGAGATAGGGAGGTGGCAGGGAGATGGTGGCAACCCTGTGCCGTTGGGTAGGTTCCATCTTCTGATCTCTTCTGCGTCAGGTGAGTGGGATTAGGAGCAGAGGGAAGGGAACTAGGTGAATGGGGTTCCAACTGGGGTCCCAAACGTTTTCCCAAACAATGCTTTGAAATAAAGGAAAAAACTCTGGAGCTGAAACATCCCCTTTAACTGTTAACCTGTACAATTTTTTCTCCATGGAATCCCAAAATGGATCCAGCAAAACCAACTCAGGCGTAACCAACGGAAAATGCTTGAACAGGAAGTTAATAAACCATTTAAGTTTCCCTTTTGGAAACTTAAATTTACTCCTAATTAGGGTGTTTTAACTTGGACATAAACCTCTCTTTGAGGCTATGACAGCTTGGCTCCCATCTTCTCAAGTCACAAACTCCTCCCAATCCCTGGGGGAAAAGATGTAACAGAAAAGATAAAAAACCCTAGGAGACTCAATGTCTCCACTCATCACTACTTTTGGGGGTAACAGAAACCTCGGAGGTGCTCCACTGAAGTTCAGCCAATCCTCTGCGCCCAGAGGGTTGCCGGCTGCCCCTTTGGATCACTCCACTTGAACAAGAAGCTCTCTCTGGGGAGGTGATGCACCAAAAGCAACTTAATGTCCAGCACTAAAAGTACTGGAAATGTTTCCAGGGATAATCGCTAAGGAGTCCCTGTTCAGGCACCACTTGTTGCAGTGCAGGGTCGATGGTAGGGTGCCGCAGCCTTCCCAGAAGCATCTCTGGGAAAGTCGCTTCTGGCAGCACGACACACCCACACAGACACTCACGCAGCTGGATAGATGCAGCTGAAGTCAGTGGCAAAGAGTCAAGAGGGGCCTTTGTATGGGTTCCCCAAGGAGAGTTTATTTCTTCTCACTCATGAAGGGTCCAGGAACAAAGGGTGCAGAACAGGGCTGTGAAACATGTTTTGAACTGCGGGCGGAGAGCAACTGGGACAATGAGATTAGGGCCAGGGGGTGGTACAGAGGAGGGTCCAGGGTCCAAGCCAACCAGTCCGAGGTAGGGGAGGGATTAGAGAACTCAGGCCAATGGGGAACCAAGGACAAGAGAAGGTTCTAGGGATAGGAAGGCCCGAGGAAAGGAGGCAGGGAAGAAACTGCCCAGGGGGAGGAAAAAAAGGCTGGCCAACAGGCCAAGGGGTAAGGTAGAACTGAGATACATGTATCATCAACAGGGAGACATCATAGGAGAGGCCTAAACCATTAAATCATAGTGGTATCACTCCAAGGAGATTTACCACTCTCCTGGATAGAGGGCTCAAAAATCCCCACAACTAACTACAGCATTAACAACAAAACAGAACCAGGGACCTTGTGACAGCCTTCTCAGCTGAGACTGGAAAGGATGGAAGAGAGGCTTTGCTTCACAAAGCCCCAGCAGGGCTCTGAGGAACACCCAGCTGCAAGAGCAGGAATGAGCAGAGATGCCGGGCCGGTGGCTGAGGTGTATCAGCAGCTCCGCGGCGGTGGCTGGCACTGCCGCACGTCCCGGCAGGACAGGGGCTGCGAGGCCTGCAGAAAAATAAGAAGCAGCAGCATCTCCATCTGGGTTATAGCAAATTCCTTTCCCCAAGCAACAACAGCCCCTCAAGTGTGTCCTGCTCTGCAGCTGAAGAAACCAGCCAGCCCCCACCTGCCCCCACCCTCCCTTTTTACCTGGACCCCTTTCCCCCTGGGTCCAGCCAAACTCTTTGTCTTCTCAAACACCCAGTAAGTATGAGCAGTCAGGTTTCCCTGCAACCAGTTAATGGGGAAAACGCTATAGGTGAGAAAGAACAAAAGGAAGGACACCTAATCAGACACCTAACCCCCAGTACAGTGACATAGCTGGGGGCAAATCAGAAAGCAAAAATTGTGTCTTCCTACACTGCAAGGAGATCTTGCTGGCACTAGAGCGCACAGGGGAGTTGCAGCTGAAACACACACTAATTTATTGCAGATATACTGAAAATAATAATAATTTCTAAGAGCTTCTCAAAAATAAGTCAGTATAGACTGCTTTAATGTTGCCCCTGCTGCATGTAATACCAGGAGACTAGTGAAAAAAATACATATACATAAAGCATATTTCACTTTTGGAACTGTCTGTTCTTTAACATGGAACTGCTAAGTATCCACTAGTAGGAAAAACACTAAAATTGCATTTTCAAAGTGGTAAAAATTATTGTGCTTCAAAAGTTACAGTGCCTTGTAGGAAAAAGGAAAGATATGGAACAATGATGCCTAAAGTAATCAGGCCTGTACATTGACACATGTTCCTTACAAAGTAGTTTTAAACGGGGAAGAAGTAATTTTTAGAAAAAAAAAAAAAATCTTGATTGAAAACCATATACCACAGTTTTAAGAATTTTTCTTTCCTAAAAATTAACAACCTTTTCTGTTGCTAATTTTTAAACCAATTTTTGGCCCAAACACTGAAATGCAATATCCATCATTTAACTTGAGGTGTTTGTAACTGACATGAAATTCTACCAGTACCGTAGAACACTGGGGAAGAGTCATGCTGCCACACACAAGAGAAGCACATTTCTTTTGAAGTTTCAGTATCCTTCAAACACAGCCAAGGGCAGCTCCTCATTCTTAGCCACGGAGTACTGTGGAAAAGTCAACGTAACCGTAACTCTACTATGGGGGTGACTAAACAGCCCAATGGACCATCCACTTTTCAACCACCTGCTTCCTCATCTCTGGTAGGGCAGTGGGCCAGTATTCGTGTGTTTCTCGTGCTTCACCAAGATGACAAAGGAGGTCCTCAAAAAGAGCCTTTTCTGGATGGAGCAGCATGAAGATGGACATGTGGGAAATAAGGGCCATGAAACATGAAGAAAAATGTCCCTTCTTTTCTGAACTCCTGTCTTCTCCTTGTAATAAATGGAATTGATTTGTGCTAACTAAATGGTAACTGTTATTAAAGTGATTATTAGAAGCAATCAAAAGAATCAGTGTTCCAAGAGAGATGCACTCCTTTACAGATGGTACATGTTAAAACTGAGGTACAGTATGTCGTTTGGAATATAAATGATGCCCCAAGACAAAAACGGCCTTGAGATGGACAAACTTAGAACCGCTTTAGGCATTGGACCTAAAAATCAGTAACTATCAGACTAATGAGTAGACTCACGTAACACAACGCTTAGTAAGGTGCAGGCACAAACCTGTAAGGTTATCCAAAGGACAAGGAGGAGGAGAAGCCTTCAACAAAAGACCACCAAAAGAAGACTGAAGGCCCCCTAACAACAAGTGAAGCGTGTGCAGTGAAGAATAGTGAGGTAAAGTCAGAAAAATCAGAGCTAGGAGGAAACGTACGGGAAACATTCATGAATATGTGTAAGCATACAGCATATAAGGTTAGCTTGAAGTGCTTTGTTTTGTACCTGAGGCAGGGTGGGAAGCCTCCGCACCCCGGTTGGTTTTGGATGTGAGGTGGGGTAACAAGCCCTCCCTGCACCCCGGTCAGTTTTGCTTATGCTTTAATTGTACTGAATTCCTGGGAAATTCTATCTATCTATCTATCTATCTATCTATCTATCTATCTATCTTTCTAAATATCTATTCTAATTTTTTTACTAAATTGCATTCTTTTCCTGAACTCTATTCTTTTATACCAAATTACTATTCAATTTACTGAATTGTATTAATTTTTAATTAAACTATTGAGAGGCCTCCAGCTTTTTCACCACTCTTCACAGAAGTAATTGTGAACGCAGTTTATTTCTATTATTAACACACCTTTTGTAGGGTTCTACAGGGTCCGTGGGCTAAGCAAGTTACTATTGGCTAATACACACAGGTTTACATTCTTTCTCTTATACACAAGGATATTGTTTTGCTTTACTCTCTCTTCTGCGGGAAGGTTTCAAGGACTTTAGCCTTTAATATCATGACTTATTTCAAAGACTGGTTTGTGCAGACAGGCCTTTACTAATATATAAAATATATCAACAATTCCCCCTTTCTCTTTTTGCACAAACCAGGCTTTGGATGTGACTCATTCTATGCTTTTATGAAGACAAGATAACATACAACTTAAAACTGTCATCCCAATTAACACTATAAGTAAAGTCCGTCCCCCTTCTAGCACAAGAGACCTCAACCATCCAGTGATACCCCAGCTGGCAAACCAACTTCTAATGGGGTCACTATCTTCTTTCAAGGCATGTAACCCATCCTGTAGCTGTTGTAGTTGCTTATGGATGGAAGCTGAATGATCAGTAAGATTCAAGCAGCACATGCCTTCAGACTCCTCACAACCATGTCCTTGTGCTAAGAGAAAAAAATCAATTGCAGCTCGATTTTGTAATACTGCATGATGTACACTACTCACATCGGCTGAAAGTTCACTTAACATTGTGGATGTTAAGTTTAATTATTTCTTAGTCTAACAAGTGAGCCTTTTTAGAGTTGCTAAGCTTTAATTCATTCAGGCTTCACTTTGACTGTTTGATGTTTTTTATTTTATCAGCTACATTCAGCAACTGGTGTAAGCTCGGATGGAAACAAAGTAAGTTTCCCAAGATAACAGGGTCCTCTATGTGGATTAGCAGGAATCCCATTCCATGCTCTATCTCCACAGATTAGGAATATGGAACAAGGTAATCGCTTTGGTAATTGTCCTGTGAGATTGCACCACGAATAAAGGCTTTACTTTCAGTGGTAGTAACGAGATCAGCTATAGGGTTGACTGCAGCCCAGTGCTGCATTACTTTGTTAGAATGGCTTTTGTTGGGGGTTCAAACATTATCCATCCACCTGAGGTATTGGTGGAACTTAACAAATCTAATTCTTCTGGGGGCTCTATGGTAATATTAAGAACTTTGGTAATTTTCACTTGCCAGCAGGCTAAGTTGTCTTAATGTGAAGCCAACAGTACGACTGCACTCTTGCAACATTGCCAGTTGATTCAGTCAAGTCTCATTACTAATTAAACCTTTAAATGCTGGAGGATCCCATTCAGGGACTCCTATGAGACAGGTGTGAGAAGGATCTCCAGGTGTGGCTAGGCTCAAACACATTGACCTTTGGCCAGTTCAGTGTGCCAGAGTGACCCATTGTTGTAGTTGATAGCCTGAAATGTATCTTTTCCCATCTTTTAGTTGTGATTCTCCCCCCACCCCCAGCTTCTCTTTCTCCTAATTGTTTACCTGGCGTCAAGTTACCATGGTTACTGAAGTTTCTCTCCTCAGCCCCACGGCGAGAGGCCGGATAGAGTAAAGAGAGGACCCCGCTGGCATTTCCAGTTGCTTGAAGTTTCTTTAGCCCAGGAAAGCACGGGGTTGGGAGAAGAGAACCCTTCTTTCCAACACGGAAGTTTGTAACTTTTTCCTGTCCCAGAATGCCTCTGAGCTATGGAAGCTGAGAGGGCATGCTCACCTTGCCTTCCCTTTCTTTCCCCCCTGTGTTGCCAGGAAACCAAGCCCCCCCTCTCTCCCCCTCTGCCCCTCTGTACAGAATACTCCTACATCTTTGTGGGCATTTGAAGAAGTTGGTGTCTGTTATTTCTTATCTTGGTGTGTGTAACCTTGATTTGTAGAAAGTTTGTAAGATGTACTAACTGAGAAAAATAATTGGTTCCCTCTCTGATGTTCCCTCCCTCCGAGAAACCCTGTTAAAAGAGACCCCCCCAGACCCCAAATCCTTTGTCTCTCGTTCTTTGGATTCCCCTTCACAGAAATAAACTGTGGAATGCAAACCAGAGAGAGAGTCCCCCCCTGATTTCTTTACTCGCTCTATAGACTTGGATTCTTGAAGAAAATCAGTGAACCCCACAAACATATGCTGGCTCGAAACTCGAGTGAAGAGAAACCTCATCACTGAGCTAGCCGGGCCACACTCGAGAAGATCGAGTCAACCCATATGTTCTGTCGCTTTTGGATGTTAGTCAGCAGACAGCTGGTCAGGACTATACACAGCAAAATTACCATAAGCAGTTTGTTCCATGCAAATGACACCATACTTGCAAACTCACAGCTAAAACTTTAACGTTAAATGAACTTTCAAAGATGCTTACACTACCTCTTGAAGGGGCGGTGGGGGATGCTTATACTAACAACAATTACTGCACAGACTAAACTCTTTATCTTAAACTATTATCTAACTACTTATAACACACATGTTCTGGTATATATGTAGTCTAAGCATGAAAGCAATTTGCTTAAAGGGTAAAAATACAGTTACAATTTGCTTTATATATAGTTAGATGGATTCTCTATACCTTTCTTAGATCTTCTACAGAATTTCCCTCACAAACAGACTATGATTTAACACGATTCAGTCTTGGAACGTTCACTGCTCCTGTGATGTCAGCTGGCAGCTGATCAGTGACTGAGGGCTTCGATGTTTAGGTTGTTCTTCACATCTTTCTAAATCTTAAAACAGAAGATAACTGAAAAAACTGGTAGAGACATAACATCATAATAACAACATAAAATTTCTGTTGGCAACTGTCTGTGTAGTGTTCAGACACAACTGTGTCCTGACAGGTCCACTTCTGATCTTGTCTGGAGTACCAAGGCTGTGTGATGACTTCTCTGTTCACTGGATCTCATGTGTTCAGAGGCAGACAGTCTGGTCAGATGGACAGGTGACCTTTTTGAACCTGCCAACAAAACACAGACACTTCTTCCTTTGAAGTTAATGAATTACACTAATCAAATGCTTTTAGGGCATCAATTTCCCCCATTTTTTGGGGTTTTTTTTGTTTGTTTGGTTTGGTTTTTTGTTTTTTTTAATAAAAATGAGATGTATTTCTGTTATACACATCAACATTAACACAAAACCATATACACAATGAATAAGAATTTATAGCAGTTAAAAATCAATCAAATCATAAACATTATTAATAACATATATAATATAAAATTACTAACTACTAAAACACTGCACCAGCATCTTATAGTCTGCAAACAAACAGAAACAAAAAAAATCATCAGTGAAGGATTGGATAACCACCTCCGGAAATGATTCTCCAAGCCCACTTCAAAATTGATCCAGCTGTCATATTAATAGGGTCAAATTGCTGAGTCAAAAACTGACTCAAATACTGATTTGGGACAGAAAACATCTGGATCTGTTGACAAACATTCTGTCCAGGTAAAGTCAAGGCTTGGCCAGGGCCTAGGCTTTAAACTGGAAAGATGCCTCTTAACATATTTCTAAAACAAGGTTCTCAATAGTAGCAGCTATGAGATGCTTACAGCACAGCAAGCTGTTAAAATGCATTTGTACAAAGCAAATGATCAGAAGCCTTAGGTACCAGACTAATTAAACCATTCAGCAGTTGGTTTAATCTGAAGCCTCCCCCATGGCAGCTGACCCTCAGCAATGGTACATTTTCTTGGACTTCTGGAAACACTGAAAAATAAGAAATGTATAACGAACAAAAACTGCAGAGTTTGCAACAAACAATAGAACTCCCGATGAAGTCAAGGGTGTCAAAGACTTCTATCCACAAGCAGGTGTTCATCAGTGTTTTATCACAGCTGTTTCAGTTGTAGCTATCTTCATGTCTCTAGGAAACTAACTATACTTTGCAGTTTGGACAAGTGTCTCCAGTAAAACATAAAACAATTTAAATTAAACAATATTTAAACCTAATAAAAAATAATTATGACAAAAGGAAATAACAAAACTTAACCTTAAAGGAATATCCAAGTTATAAAACTTAACTTAAAAACATTCAAGCCTAAACATAATAAAACTTGACTATTCTTAATTCTATTAACACTTAATCTATGTTAAATAAAATCGTAACTTAATCTTACTCTGTTACTACAAAAAGGCAACTAAAAGTTTGATATATACCTTTTAAACACAGTATAACAATAACATGGATTCACTATAAAGATAATAAAAATGTAACAAATACATCACAATTCTATGTCATCTAGCTTTGAGAATAACCCACAATAACTGCAAATGTTACTAAAAATACCTATTCATAATAGGAATTTGCCTAGTATATGCCTAAATTGGTTAGGATTTTAAAGTGCAGTTTTTCTAGAGAAAAACCACAACAACACAGGATTTGGCAAGCTGCCATTCAGCTTTTGTAGCACTTTTCAGAAATATAAAGTTCAATTCTTAATTGAAATCCAAAATCCAAATTGGTATATATGCAGTTATATGTAAATATAACTATATAATATATTTAACACATATATATATAATATATATATAACATATATATATCTAACTATATAATATAATAAAAGGACTCACATTGAAATTACCTTATTAAAATTGTGGAAAAAACAAGCAAATAGCTAATATATGCTCTAACTTAACTTGGTCTTGTACAGTAAAGTTCTCTTAACTAATTTTTTAAGCCACAAATCTCTTCTGTAGATAACTTTAATTGGAATGCTTTCCTAGTAGCTGTAAATCACACCATATTTTAACCTTAGGTTCTAAAACCAATTATTGCAAGGTAACTTCTGTTAATATTCACCTTAAACACCTTTATTTTTTTTTTAACTTTCAAAGAATCACAGTAATTTCTCTAGTAAAACTCTAAAAACTGCAACTGCAGAAACTCATAATTACTTAAACCACAAAATTAACTCTAAAAGGGTATATAAAAACATTTTAAAAAACCAATGAATCATGACATTTTAACAAACTGGGTACTATCCCGGTGCTTTTTCTTAGAGAGGGAGAGTGGGGGTGGACTGCCCACCCTGCTGCTGCAGCTCTGCTGTTATCTTTCTTCACATTCTCCAAATACTCTCACAGAGAGGAAAAACGGAGAGAGAGAAAGAAGAAAAAGAAACCTCACAAAGTTAACTTTAACAAATGCTGTTGTTTCTGTCAATTTCTCTCTCGTTGTTTGCAGATAGAGGAAAAAGGGCACGATTGTACAAAAGCAGGCGATGTTACATGAAAAGTCTCTCACGGCCAGGTGCTAACAACAGTGGCCATTGCAACTTATCAACTTTTAATTACAGTGATGAATTTTGAACTAGATACCATAAAGTTCACGATTTTTTGGCTATTTTATGCCTCTTTAAAGCTGTCTGAGCCACCTGTTTCTGCTCAACTGCTTCTATAATTGTTCAGCGTGGCCTTGGAACTTTTCTTGCACTGCCTCTGCCCCCAGGGTGCCCCCGCTCTGCGCACACCTCAGTGCTCCCCCATGTCCCCCTGGTTTGGGTGGAAACCAATCTAAATTTGGCTTCTTTTCTTCCAGGGTAGTAAAGCTGGAACTTAAGTAAGATTGTAGTGTTAAAAGTGACTCCAAAAGTGAAGCAAATAGTTCCAGATGTATCACATCCTGCCATAACTGAACAGATTCTGTTCATTGTTTCACCGTTCGCTGTGGAACTTTTTTCTCATTATTTTCTTCTCTCTGACTCTCCCTCCCTCTCTCCAAGGGCAGCATAGATAGGAGAGCTTGCCCAGCTGTGAGAGGTAAAGGTATCTGCCGCTGTGATGCAGGTAGAATTACGGGGCTCACAGCCTCAGCATATCTAGCTTTTCTGGTTTTTAAGGTATTAATTACAATCTGCCAAGTCCGACCGAGAGACAGTGTCCTTGCTCTTTTCCGTGATTGCCATTTCCCATATCAGATCCCTTATATCCATCTACTTCTTAACTGCAAAGAGCAGTGGGGGCACTGTCAAATGCCCGTGACAATTAGCTCATATAATGAGCATATCCAGGTCGTTTTCCCAGGCTGCTTTGCCTCGTTTAACAAGAATACAAAGAAGCAGTTTTTTTGCTGCCGCAAATTCCACTTCCATGCTAGCAGCAAACGGTGGGGGGGAAGGTCGCGACTCCTCTACAATGCCCCTGCACCTCGGACTCCCCCAGCAACGTCTAACCGCACCGCGTCTCACCGCACTCACGTTGCCTATCCGGTACCGATCCAAGGCAGCGTCTATCTGCGCTCAGATCCGCTCCACCAATCTTGGTCCAAGGCTCCGTCCACCATGCGTGGACCCACCGAAGCCCCCCTGCCCGCAGGGTGTCCTGTTTGAAGCGCCAAATATTGAGACGCTGTCAGCTTTTTCACCACTCTTCACAGAAGAAAACGTGAATGCCGTTTATTTCTGTCTTTAGCACACCTTTTATAGGGTTCTACAGGGTCCGTGGGCTAAGCAAGTTACTATCAGCTAACACACACAGGTTTACATTCTTTCTCTTATACACAAGGATATTGTTTTGCTTTACTCTCTCTCCTGCAGGAAGGTTTCAAGGACTTTAGCCTTTAATATCACGACTTACTTCAAAGACTGGTTTGTGCAGACAGGCCTTTACTAATATATAAAATATATCAACATTAAACTGGACGGACCTAGTTGTCAAACTTCTAATTCCATTTACAACATCCTTTTTGCCCATTCATCAGAGGTTTCCTTGTAATTCAGTTCCTGGGATAATTTTTGTCCTGGTTGTTACACTGTGTTTAATGGAAAATCCTATCCCACCAAGGTGGATCATTCATAATTCAGGTTCTGTTTTAAGCAATTTAAGATAAATTGGGAAGAGATTTTCTAGGTAAAGGGTTTCAATTCTTCTGAGAAAGCCAGCACACAGAGGAAGAGATGACAGGTCATTTTTAAAACACTCAAGTCCAAAAGCCTACTCCAAAATTTGATGAGACCAACAATTCTTGTGTCAGCATGTCACCCAAGGGGCAGCGACTGAAGTGACAGGGCTGGGCTCCTCACAAGGAGACCTGGAAAGAGGGCAAGAGAAGGCAGGGCCAACTGGAACTCAAGACAAGCTGCATGGAAGGAGAACACCCCCAAAGTGGCCTAAAGTTACTTCCAGAAAGATACAAGCTATTAAATTGTATGTATGTAAATGAGAAGATGAAAAATACCTGTTTGTTCTTTTAATAACTAAGTTGAAGTCTTGAAAATATGTGGGAACCCATGAGCAATGGAGAGGAAATCATAAGCTTCAGTGAACTTCATCTTCTCTTCACATTCTCCAATACAAATTAAAGAAAAAAAATAGACCTGAAATTTCTGTTGCGTGAATACACAGCTAGTTGAAAATATATACTCATCTTTTTGCCACTGGGGGCTTTCTGCTTTGCTGGGTGTCTTATTTGGAATGACATGCCAAAAGAGCTTTCAGGATGCTGTATCTGAAATAGCTCAAGTTCATCAAATGTGTAGACATATTTTACTTTTGAAGTTGCTAACAAAAGCATGTTGAAAACTTTATTTTTTACACTTGTGATTTATGTGTAAAACATAAATTGGTGGAAGAATGCATGCATCCAGTGAAGCACCAGAAGAACAGCAGGACCGGCTCCATGGACACTCAGTAAATCCCCGGCCGATGGCTTGAGAGCCAGTGAGACCCCTGCCTTAGAAACGAGGACTCAAGAATACCTGGCAGGAGAGCCAAGTTGAGAGTGCCTTAGGGGCACAGGGGAAAAGGGCTTACAGAGGTGGGGGGGACCGAGACCAGGTGCTGGGACAAACATCTAACATCACCCAATGAGACGTATTATGGACGGTTTTATTTTTTTATGTACATGGTGGAATAGATTGCTATTGTTTGTTAATCAAATTTAATACAATGTGATTGCTGAAACATGTGATTGCTGAAACTGCAAAAAGGCCAAACTGCAGTATCCAGCTGTACAAACAAGAATAAGAACATCTCCTTATCAGGAGATATATACTATAAGCTGCATAACTGGTATAGGACCAATGCCTATGCACTCACATCGAGAATGAATTCCTGACCGAGGAAGACTACAAGCCTTCATCCCACGACCACCAGGAAGCAAATGATGACCACCTAACAACAAGCGGCACAAGCACAGATGCAACCCAGGAAGAAGTAATGAAGACACATATACAGGAACTGTATATAAGGGGGAGCTTTTTCAGCTAAAGTGCGCGCTGTTGGTGGAGCGGAGACTCCCCGGCTTGCCCAGTGCTGCTTTGCTTGCTCAACCGCTTGCTGAATTAGTAAATTGATTTTTATGGATGACCCTTTAATTTGGCTCATTGATTTTGTCACTACAATTTAGAACACATGGGAAGGACCTTTATGGGCGATATTAACACTATGGATGATTATGGATGGTATGGCTCTCCCTGTGTTTTGGCTTCTGTGAAGTCCCTCATTTATTTTTTTTTTGGTGTATACCTCCCTGTATCTTCCCCTCTCCTCTGTTCCTAAGGGCAGGACAAAGGGTGAAAAATGCCAAGATGGCTCGGGGCTGTTGCCAACCCCCCGTCACCCCTGTGTCTCTCTGCCATCCCATCCCCTGTTTTCCTGAAGGCAGGCAAGGGACAGAGAACGTCCAGAGTGATGCAGGTCTGCTGCCGTCTGCCCGCTGTCCCGTGTCGTCCTTCATCCCCTGTCTTTCCATATTCCCTGTTCCCTGTCCGGGAAAGTCCGTCCCAGGACCCTCCTCCCCTTCCTAAGATGGCGCTGGCCACATGGCCTGGGATCCCTTTTTCTAGTCTTGCTCCTTCTTTTCAGGCCCCTAACTTTCCCTTCCCCCCAGTAACTCTAGCTCTGGTTCCACCCCTTTCTGCGGCTGCTCCACCCCTGGGGGCTGCCCCTTTTCCATCGTGGGCAACACCCCCACCGGGGAAATCAAAACTGTAACCTGAGCTCCAAAGGCCGGCGCTTGGCCAAGAACATCTAAAATGGCAACGCCCGTATCTTCAGGACCAGAGCTGAAGCTGAACACTGAAGAACTTTGCCTGTTGTAAGAGGAGATCAAAAAACTGCACCTTTCCTAACAGAAAATCCAGAACTGGAAGAGACTGAACAAAAAAAACCAAACATTATGTTTGTCTTAAGTACCATCACTGTTTAATTTGCCTGGCTGTAGTCTGAGATTTAAGTGTTTGGTTTTAATTTTGTTTTTGTTTGTTTGCTTTATGTGTTTTGTTGTTGGGTTTTAGTGTCCCACAAAGCAAGGCAGTGTTTTGTGAGGGAGTTGAAATTTTTATGGTGTAAGTTTCAGAAACATTTTAAGCTCCAAATCAAAATTTGATTGAAAAAAAAACAAGAGCAATTGTTGTGAGGTGTCTCAGAGAAGCAAAGATTTAGTTTTAGATAAGCGTTGCTGAAGAGGAGGCAAGGCTGAAATGCCTGGCTAGTGTGAATTCTGACCTCCTGCGTTGGGGGAATGGGCCGTGTGAGGCCTGGATGAATATACCCCTCCCCAGACCCCTTGCGAGGAGCAGTCTAGGAGTTCTGATTGGGTTTAAGCCTCTGGGGTTTCTCCCTTGCTGTGTTTTTAGTGGTCCCTGACCCTAAACTCCACCCTTTTGTCCATCAAAACCCCTCTCCCTGCCTTTGTTCGGCACTCTCTGTCTCTGAATGAGTTTGTTCCCAGGCTGAATAAATGGTTTCACGAACAGAGAAATCCCATCTTGTTCCTATCCTAAGCTGGGTCCCCGTAACTGTAGCTTCCCTGGACATGATCCTGTGGTTGTGGACTGCAACAATAAATAATCTGTCTGTCATTTGGTTGTGAGTGGTGACTTGCTACTGAACTGAATGTGTAAATCTGAAAACATGCACTTTACATTATGACATCATAGAACTATATCAAGAGATGACTGCTGTAAATAGCAGTAAATAGCACTTTAGTGAACAGCAGCTTTAGAGCAAAAATCATTGTGCCAAGAATCTGTTTGCTTGTTTTCTTTTACAATTGAAAAAATTTTAATAATTTAATTTCAGAGTTAGAAGGTAAGTAATGAGCCAAGATAAACAGAGAGATCAGGCAATATCAGCTGGAAATAAGGACAAACCCTTTTAGAATATAACATTCTAGCTTCTGTATTACTGATTTCTATTTGTTTCTTGTAATAGATTTTCAAGACTTGATTTTGCTTAGGTTTTGTACCACCTGGTGCATGAGAGAAAGTAGACTAAATATGAAGAGCTTGTGTGAAGACACTTGAAGCTGCCATATGACAATCCCTCTTGGAAAAACAAGTTTTCAACGGAGTGCAGTAACATATAAATTGCTTTTGGAATAACATATTACCAAGGTCATATAGATTTGGACCCATTATGCCAAACCTAACAAGTTTTATCTCAGGGAAGGCCACACAGCTTTTAGGATGGTAAGCTTTTAGGATCCAGCTTCAAGCTGGGGGGCCTGAAACCCATTCATAATGCATTGGGCTAGAATTACGGATCTTAATACCTGCCGTATGTCTGTATGTACAGTGCTGTTATGATGATAGGAAGAAATGTACTCTGGCTCTGTGATGAATTGTTTTAAAATGCCATGTAAGTAAGCTAACACTAGAAGAAAAAAATAGAATAATCTTGTCTTTCAGGTGCTGGTTGCAGCATCACACAGACTTCCTTTCAGGGAATGACACAGTATACAGATGCTTTGCATTAAGACATTCTTGAGCATTACAGTCTCGAGAGATCCTGCAGGATTTTATTAGAAGAGAACAATCTAATGCATTTTTTTATTGCTAGGGAAAAAATTGCTTTCAGGAGATCATGAACACACCTTCACTTGCAGATAAAGTCAAGGAGATGTAGGTGATGCCAAGAGGGAATTGCCTACAATCTCCTCCACTATCACTAGCTGCCTTCATCCTGTGGCCACGGGGTATTCCCAGCACAATAGAGGTGTGAATGAGAAGCTGTACATGCTGTGAAGAGTGCAGCACTTGCACTGGTGGTGAGGAAGTGATTGTCTGGGGAGATGCCTTCTTAGATTAACTGCTGTGTGCTCAGTAACTTCCCTGCACAGCAGCCTTCCAGCCAGGATCAATATAACTCATTACTCAATTCAGGCTCTTCAAAGCCTTTGTAATTTCAGTCTGATTTTTCAGATTTTGGTCTTGCATTATTAGGAAAGAATCAGGTGTGCATCCAGAACTGTATTGAGAGATCATCAAAACCCTTAAGTTGCATTGTACTCTCCCACATGTATCATACTCTAAAGCAGTTGGAAATAGTGGCATTTACCAGTTCCTGTTCAATCAGAACATCTGACATTAAGTTAGGTCTGAAAATTGACATGTTTCAGTGCATCAGCTGCCCTTCATTTACACTTCCAACCCTCATCAATGAGCTATTGTATTTGAAGTGTGACAAAGACACATTTCAGTCCACTCAAAGGCTATACTCAAGGCAAAATTTGTGAGACAACCCATCACTATGGAAGTAAATGAAATACAGCTGCTTCTTAAGTTTCCAGGGTTGCAGTGATAATTTAAAAGGTTAAAAAATGGCTCGTTACATTTTGCACATGTTTGCACATTTTAACCACACAGGATACCTATTCTGTAATAATAAGGAGTGAATCATTTTGTGATACTATTTATAAGGATTAGGAATACAGAAAAAGGAAAGTAATTGCTAGGTAAAATTTGAACATAAAAACATTTAAAACTTTACTTCTGTATGTGTGTTTTGCATATAAAATTCAAATGTTGAACAGATATTGCTCTGAACAAACCTACTGTAACATCACAGAGGATGATGACATCTAGTAGTGAAAAGGTGGAAATTTATATTCAAAAACCCAAGTACTATTTAATTACGCTTGTGAAAGTGAGGTTTTGAATGTTTCAGAGTAGCCCAGTGTCCTGGTTTAGGGCAAAATTTGGGAGAAAACCTCCAGTGGGGCTCCCCCTGGGAAGCAAACCCATGTGGCCCTTTTTTTCCCACCCCCCAACCGGTCCGGGAAGAGATTTCTCTGAGAGAAGTGGAAAAAAACCTGTTTATTTCACAGGCACAGCACTACCCAGCACAAAAATGAACAATATCAAATTACAAAACCTCTCGCCCTTCAGAAGAGATGACAAACTTCAGAGGGTCTCTTTCCTGTGGGTGTTCGCTCTGTTATCAGTCCCTCTGGCGCTGGAAAATGACGCTGCCCAGGCTGGGCTCCCGGTAGTCCACGGATGCAAGCTCCCGGTGCTCCCCCGAGTCCCCAGTCCAGAGCAGGTTCGATTCGTTTCAAAAAAGGGAAAGAAAACAGTCCAGGAAGACCTCTCTGCTCCGGCTAGTTGGAAAGCCAAGGCGATCTGTGTCTTGTTGTCTGTCTGTGCTGTAGTCAAAACTCCCGATGCGGGGGAGCAAGTACAGTCTCTGATAACAGACTCGGTGCTTCTTTTCCACTCACTTTTACTCTGAGATGGAATTTTAAGAATACAAAACCTGTGTCTGGGTTAGGTGGACGAATGGGGATACAATTTAACATCATAATCAACCCAGGACATTCCACCCCTTATCCCCATATCGTCGACTTACTGCCAAAACTAACATTCCAACTCTGCACACATTTACATACATAGAAACTTCCCCTCCGTTCCACCCAAAAAATACAAGCACACATTTCCTTCTATTTCATGTCTGCGTGGTTTAATGTACAGACAATGGCAGTAACCTTTTACCAAATGATCAGGTCTCCCTGAGGTACACATCGTGTTGTTCCATCTCTCTGCATTATCCACCATGTACAACCTGGTCCTTGAGCAAAGACAACCCCACGAATGGGTTTGTCTGTGCTCGAGGTAGAATTGACCCAAACTGTCTTCCCTAGCAGACCTCTGACATGTACCACTGGGACTTTGTCTCCGTCTACTACATGTAAAGACTCAGACTGGGCAGGACCTGCTTGGTTGGTAGAACCTCTGGTGTTGACTAACCAGGTGGCCTTTGCTAGATGTTGCTCCCAATTTTTAAAAGATCCTCCACCCAGTGCCTTTAAGGTAGTTTTTAACAGTCCATTGTACCTCTCCACTTTCCCGGCTGCTGGTGCATGGTAGGGGATATGGTACACCCACTCAATGCCATGTTCTCTAGCCCAGCTGTTTATAAGGTTATTCTTGAAATGAGTCCCATTGTCTGACTCAATCCTCTCAGGGGTGCCATGCCTCCAAAGGACCTGCTTTTCAAGTCCCAGGATGGTGTTCCGGGCAGTGGCATGAGGCACAGGGTAGGTTTCCAACCATCCTGTGGTGGCTTCTACCATTGTGAGCACGTAGTGCTTGCCTTGGCGAGTTTGGGGCAGTGTGATGTAGTCGATCTGCCAGGCCTCCCCATACTTGTATCTGGACCACCGCCCACCGTACCAGAGAGGCTTCAACCGCTTGGCCTGTTTGATCACAGCACATGTCTCACAGTCATGGATAACCTGAGAAATGCTGTCCATGGTTAAATCCACCCCTCGGTCTCGTGCCCACTTATAGGTGGCATCTCTACCCTGATGACCTGAGGCATCATGAGCCCATCGGGCTAGGAACAACTCTCCCTTATGTTCCCAATCCAAATCTATTTTTGACACTTGTATCTTTGCAGCCTGATCTACCTGCTTATTATTTTGGTGTTCCTCATTAGCTCTACTCTTGGGGACATGGGCATCTACGTGGCGGACTTTCACTGGTAGTCTCCCTACCCTGGTAGCAATATCTTTCCACTCTTTAGCAGCCCAAATTGGTTTTCCTCTACGCTGCCAATTAGCCTCTTTCCACCTCTCCAACCATCCCCACAGAGCATTGGCCACCATCCATGAATCCGTGTAGAGGTAGAGCTTTGGCCACCTCTCTCTTTCAGCAATGTCCAGGGCCAGTTGAACAGCTTTGAGTTCAGCAAGTTGACTTGATCCACCTTCTCCTTCAGTGGCCTCTGCGACCTGTCGTGTGGGGCTCCATACAGCTGCTTTCCACTTCCGGTTCATCCCTACGATGCGACAGGAACCATCAGTGAAAAGAGCGTAGCGTGTTTCTTCTGCGGGCAGCTGGTTATATGGTGGAGCTTCTTCAGCCCTTGTCACTTCCTCTTGTTCTTCATCTGTGAGACCAAAATTTTCACCTTCAGGCCAGTTTGTAATTATCTCCAAAATCCCAGGGTGATTCAGTTTACCAATACGGGCGCGCTGCGTGATAAGAGCAATCCACTTGCTCCATGTGGCACTGGTTGCATGATGGGTGGAAGGAACCTTTCCCTTGAACATCCATCCTAGCACTGGCAGTCGGGGTGCTAGGAGGAGTTGTGCTTCAGTGCCAATCACTTCAGAGGCAGCTTGGACTCCTTCATAGGCTGCTAAAATTTCTTTTTCTGTTGGGGTGTAGTGGGCTTCGGACCCTCTGTAGCTTCTACTCCAAAATCCTAATGGTCGGCCTCGAGTCTCCCCAGGCACTTTCTGCCAGAGGCTCCAGGACAAGCCATTGTTCCCAACTGCAGAGTAGAGCACGTTCTTCACATCTGGTCCTGTTCTGACTGGGCCAAGGGCTACTGCATGGGCGATCTCCTGTTTGATCTGAGCAAAGGCTTGCTGCTGCTCAGGGCCCCAATGGAAATTATTCTTCTTCCGAGTGACCAGGTAAAGAGGGCTCACAATCTGACTGTATTCAGGAATATGCATTCTCCAAAACCCTATGGCACCTAAGAAAGCTTGTGTTTCCTTCTTATTGGTTGGTGGAGACATTGCAGAGATTTTGTTGATGACATCAGTAGGAATCTGACGCCGTCCATCTTGCCACTTTACCCCCAGGAACTGGATCTCACGAGCTGGTCCCTTAACTTTGCTCTTCTTGATGGCAAAACCAGCTTCCAGGAGGATCTGGATGATTTCCTTTCCTTTCTCAAACACTTCTGCTGCTGTGTTCCCCCACACAATGATGTCATCTATGTACTGTAGATGTTCTGGAGCCTCACCCTTTTCCAGGGCAGCCTGGATCAGTCCATGGCAAATGGTGGGGCTGTGCTTCCACCCCTGGGGCAGTCGGTTCCAGGTGTACTGCACTCCCCTCCAGGTGAAGGCAAACTGAGGCCTGCATTCTGCTGCCAGAGGAATGGAGAAAAATGCATTGGCAATGTCAATAGTGGCGTACCACTTCGCTGCCTTGGACTCCAGCTCATACTGGAGCTCCAGCATGTCCGGCACGGCAGTGCTCAGCGGTGGAGTCACTTCATTCAATGCACGATAGTCCACAGTCAATCTCCATTCTCCTTCAGATTTACGCACAGGCCAGATGGGGCTGTTGAAGGGTGAGTGGGTTTTGCTGACCACCCCTTGGCTCTCCAGCTCTCTGATCTTCTTGTGGATGGGGATCACAGCATCTCGAGTTGTTCTATATTGTCGGCGGTGCACCGTCGAGGTGGCAATTGGTACTTATTGTTCTTTCACCTTCAGAAGTCCTACTGTAGATGGATTCTCGGACAGTCCAGGCAAGGTGTTCAGTTGCTGGACACCCTCTGTCTCCACAGCAGCTATTCCAAATGCCCACCTGAATCCTTTTGGGTCTTTGAAATACCCACTTCGGAGGTAATCTATGCCCAAAATGCATGGGGCCTCTGGGCCTGTCACAATGGGGTGTTTCTTCCACTCATTTCCCGTCAGGCTCACGTCTGCTTCCACCAAGGTAAAATCCTGTGATCCCCCTGTCACGCCAGCAATAGAAACAGATTCTGCCCCTACATGTCTTGATGGGATTAGCATGCACTGTGCACCTGTGTCAACCAAGGCCTCATATCTTTGTGGTTCTGATGTGCCAGGCCAACAAATCCACACAGTCCAAAAAACACGATTTTCCCTAGCCTCTACCTGGCTAGAGGCAGGGCCCCTCTAAGCCTGGTTATCCTTCTTTCCTTTGGTATATGTCTTGGATGTTCCTTCAAGGGGATCGGACATGTCATCATCATCATACCTGGCAGTTCGGCTACGTGCAACTGGAGCTGCTTCCCTTTTGGTGGAACTTCCTTTGTGACTCTTCTCCTCCTTCAATTCACGCACCCGTTGTGCCAGAGCTGCAGTAGATTTCCCATCCCATCTCCTCATGTTCTCTCCGCAATCACGCAGGAAGAACCACAGCTCAGCTCGTGGGGTATACCTTCTCTCCCGATCGGGGGAACGTCTGCGTTGAGTGCCAGGACCTCTGATCTGTACTGCTGAGATTTGGAGAAGGTCCTCTTTAATCTCATCTCTAAGTTTCTTGTGATTCTCCTCTATCTTATCCTCTAATTTCTGCAGACGTGTTTCCACAGCTGCAATTCTTGCATGTGTGGGGCCATGCATGGCATCTGCGTATGCTCGAAGCTTCTTCGCCATATCCAGCACGGTCTCCTCCCTTTCATCCCGTTTCATCATTGCTAAAGCAGATGCATCTTCTTGTGGCCCAAGTCATACCAATTTTCGCCACATCACGGATGTACATGGCACCAAGTCTGGATTCTTAGTTGGTATGTCATCTGAAAAAACACTCTCTGCCACTGCCATTTCTCTCAGGCGTTGGATCCCTTGTTCGATGGTTTTCCACTGCGTTTGCTGCATGTAGAGATCATCTACACACAGATATCTTTGGGCTACACTTTCAAGGACCCGTGCCCAGAGACTGCGAGGGTTAGCCCCCCTCATCATCCCCTGGTCGATAACCGGATCATGTGACAGGGATCCCAGATGCCTCGCTTCAGTGCCATCCAGAATTGTAGCTTCACCTGCGGCGTCCCACAGACGGACTAACCAACTAATTATAGATTCATCAGGTCGTCGAGTGTAGTCCTTCCTCAGGCCACGAAGATCTTTCAGAGAAAAAGACTCAATATTAGCTTCTGATCTTGTTCCAGTTGCTTTGACTCTTGGTTTTGTGTCAGGAGGCGTTGAGGGTCCTTCTCCTGCATCATCATCATCATCATCCACTGGTCGATCAGTTTTATCTGTGCACTTTCCACTTCTTGTGCTAGTAGCAACAGCCATTGGTTGAGGCTTGCTGTCTGGTTTAGCTACCAGCTTTGTAACTGGGAGGTTGGCTGCAGCCTGAGTAATTGGGGTAGCTGTTGATTTACCTCCCTGTCCCCTTCCTTCTGTTTGCTGCCCTACAGTATCTAGCAATGTACGGTACGCATATGCCAGGGCCCAGCTTACTGCAATGATCTTTTTTTCTTTGGAATTATCCTGACACTTCTCTTTCAGATATTTCCCCACCTCAGCTGGATTCAGAATTTGTTCATGTGGAAAGTCCCAAACTACAGGGTCAGAAAATTCCTTCAAGATTTGGCCCATATCCTCCCATTCTCCACCCCACTCAGGACTTTCCATGCTTGGTTCAGGGGTCTCATCAGTCCCTCTAGAAATCTCAGCCCTCATTCTAGAGAGGCTGGAGACTGTATAGAGGAAACTTACCAGATTAAATGCCAGAAAGATGGTCTCTTTAACATTCAGGGGAAACTGAACACTCGCCAATAGTGATGTAACCGATTCAGAGGAGAAGAAGGAAAGGAAAGGTTGAAAAGCCTCATTCCCTGCTCCTCCTCTAACAAACTGGGTGCATAACCATACCCATGAATCCTTTATATTTGGAACAGACTGCAGCACCTGAATAAACTTCTTAGAAATCATAATCACTAGGCCCAGCCCAATAGCTATTCTAATCCGTGCCCCTCTACTGTAAAAGCTATGTGTTAGGGACAATACCGGGGCTAGTTGTGGATAAGAAAATAAACCAAGGGACCATAAAGGTATTAAAACCTCAAAAAAACCTAGTGACCAGAAACACATGAAGGCCTGCACCCCAAAAGACATTATTAATTCAAGCAGCATGGCTGGATGGCTAGGGACTGCTTTATCTTATCCCAATACAAAGTAATTGCCACTTCAGTACCATTAGTACAGGGTTTTTCCACTCTCTCGTGCCACGCGCTGGGCGCCAATGAATGTATTTGTCCTGGTTTAGGGCAAAATTTGGGAGAAAACCTCCAGTGGGGCTCCCCCTGGGAAGCAAACCCACGTGGCCCTTTTTTTCCCACCCCCCAACCGGTCCGGGAAGAGATTTCTCTGAGAGAAGTGGAAAAAAACCTGTTTATTTCACAGGCACAGCACTACCCAGCACAAAAATGAACGATATCAAATTACAAAACCTCTCGCCCTTCAGAAGAGATGACAAACTTCAGAGGGTCTCTTTCCTGTGGGTGTTCGCTCTGTTATCAGTCCTTCTGGCGCTGGAAAATGCCGCTGCCCAGGCTGGGCTCCCGGTAGTCCACGGGTGCAAGCTCCCGGTGCTCCCCCGAGTCCCCAGTCCAGAGCAGGTTCGATTCGTTTCAGAAAAAGGGAAAGAAAACAGTCCAGGAAGACCTCTCTGCTCCGGCTAGTTGGAAAGCCAAGGCGATCTGTCTCTTGTTGTCTGTCTGTGCTGTAGTCAAAACTCCCGATGCGGGGGGAGCAAGCACAGTCTCTGATAACAGACTCGGTGCTTCTTTTCCACTCACTTTTACTCTGAGATGGAATTTTAAGAATACAAAACCTGTGTCTGGGTTAGGTGGACGAATGGGGATACAATTTAACATCATAATCAACCCAGGACACCCAGACAAGATTTTTCATTCAGTTCATGTAGGATGAAGTCTAAACAGTTCTTCTGCACTTCCATGAATAGATTTTCAAACTTTTTGAAGACCCTTTTTGTCTTTTTCTAAAGACATGTGAGTATTCACCAACTCATCTGTGGGATGCAGAAAGTAGGTCTGTGATAATTAATGCTGATAATTATGAAATGTAGGGGTAAATACTGAACCTGCAACACTTCTGATTGCTTTTTTGTTCCTGGTACCTTATTGACAGTGTCAATTGACATCTGACTGGTTGGAACTGTTATACTGTGAGTTTCACAGGAACTGTCACAGCCCTGGGTGTATCCTCTCTCCTGAAGGTTTTGTTGGGGCTGAGGGTCATATGGCAGGTACTGATGTGCAGCTGAAGGCTGCCCCTTCCTGCTAGTTACCTTGTAGAGAGATTCTCAGGAAGGAATAACTGCAGGGTAGCTGCAGACAGGGCTGAGCCACTGTCCCTGCCTATGTTGTTGCCATGACCCGCTCCTGTCTCTCCACCCCTTGCAAGGCAGCTGACCCTCCTTGTTCCATGACCCTGGGGTCCAACATGTTGTAATTCAGCATGAAATTTCCTGGAAAATATGGGAGTAATTTCATTTTCCCAGTGGCTAGCCCTTACTGATTTACTAACTTCTCTCCTGTCTTTTCTCTGCTGCTCTAAGAGTACTGCTGGCTGCCCCCATGAGGAAGTAGCTTTTTCCCTCACTGCTGTTGACTTGACACATGTAGTAACTAGTCCTCTGCAATACTCTTAGGTCACCTATTTTTCACTTTCAACCTGTTTACAGTTTGACTCTGTACATATAATGCTTCACAGAGAATCCTGTTCTCCAAGTGTTTCTGGAATGAAGATTGAATATCTCTCTAATGGGGTAGGCTGAGCAAATTTAATCAGGTATAGAATCACAGAATAGTTTGAGTTGGAAGAGACTTTAAAAATCATCTCCAACCCATTGGCCCTGGGCAGGACACCTTCCATTTGATAGATCTCGCAAAGGCCTCTCCAGCCTGGTCTTAAACACTTCCAGTGATGTGGCAACCACAGCTGCTCTGGCCAACCTATTCCTCACCTCCCTCATAGTAAATAATTTCTTCCTAATCTAAGCCTACCTTCTTTCTGTTTAAAGTCATTACCCCTTCCTTATTCTATCACTACAGGTCTTTGCACCTCCATGGTTGTTATGATATGGTTTCTAAAGTTATTAGAAATTCCTCTGCCTAATTAAGGTGCAAATGAGACATTACGCCAATGTCTATATATGGATTTTATTCGATAGTGAATATGAGAGAGAGAGAGTGAGAGACTGAGAGAGAGAGAGAGAGAGAGGGGGGAAAAGAGAGAAGGAGGAAGAGAAAGAAATGGAAAAAGATTCCTGGCTCTTGTAGGATAATTGATTAACTTGCACCCTGGAATAAATGTGAATGGATTTGTTAAGGATGTGCGTTTTCCTCTCGACCACATTTGTTGTAGTTGATAGCCTGAAATGTATCTTTTCCCATCTTTTAGTTGTGATTCCCCCCCAGCTTCTCTTTCTCCTGTTTACCTGGCGTCAAGTTACCATGGTTACTGAAGTTTCTCTCCTCAGCCCCACGGCGAGAGGCCGGATAGAGTAAAGAGAGGACCCCGCTGGCATTTCCAGCTGCTTGAAGTTTCTTTAGCCCAGGAAAGCACGGGGTTGGGAGAAGAGAACTCTTCTTTCCTACACGGAAGTTTGTAACTTTTTCCTGTCCCAGAATGCCTCTAAACTATGGAAGCTGAGAGGGCATGCTTACCTTGCCTTCCCTTTCTTTCCCCCCTGTGTTGCCAGGAAACCAAGCCCCCCCTCTCTCCCCCTCTGCCCCTCTGTACAGAATACTCCTACATCTTTGTGGGCATTTGAAGAAGTTGGTGTCTGTTATTTCTTATCTTGGTGTGTGTAACCTTGATTTGTAGAAAGTTTGTAAGATGTACTAACTGAGAAAAATAATTGGTTCCCTCTCAGATGTTCCCTCCCTCTGAGAAACCCTGTTAAAAGAGACCCCCCCAGACCCCAAATCCTTTGTCTCTCGTTCTTTGGATTCCCCTTCACAGAAATAAACTGTGGAATGCAAACCAGAGAGAGAGTCCCCCCCTGATTTCTTTACTCGCTCTATAGACTTGGATTCTTGAAGAAAATCAGTGAACCCCACAAACATATGCTGGCTCGAAACTCGAGTGAAGAGAAACCTCATCACTGAGCTAGCCGGGCCACACTCGAGAAGATCAAGTCACACATTTACGTAGAGTTGGAAGAATTTTATAGGTAATATTCCTGCTCTGCTGGGTAATTTTAAACATTATGAGAAATTAGCTTTTATGATACAAAATTAACACACAAAACATTTGTTATGAATGGAGATGGGAGAATTTAGATAAGTCCCTGCCTTTGCCCAGTTTTCTGGAAGTAGGAAACAGCTTTATTGAGGCAGCCAGCACCCCCAAACCCACTCTCATTCACAAGTTCTTATTAATGACAGATCAAGTCTATCACAACATGAAATATTTATTGGATAAACACAAGGAAGAGCAGACTAAGCAGAGGTCTCAGTACCCAGCATAAACAAAAGAAACACTACTAGTAGATTCATAAGACAGTGCATGATAATAAATATATTACAGGTAGCAAAGAAATAATATAGATTAGGAGCCAATGCCACTTACTAATAAATAATAGTTGATTACCATATTTGATTGATATAGTTGATTATTATTAGTTGTGTAGGAGATAAGAATATTTTTTACCTCTATTAAGTATATTAAAATTGTTAAGTTCTGCTGACTGGAAGGCACTCATTGGCTGCTGCAGCTGCAGCGTTGTTGCTCACGTGTCCCTGCATCCAATCAGCTTCCTGCTCATATGGTCCTGGCATCTCCCCAACCAATCACTGCCTCACCACCAAACGGCACTCAACCGGTGTTCAACCTCAACCAGCTCTCCCTGACCACGCGACCTGCAGTTTGCTACAATAAAAGGATCTTCTTCAGATGAATAAAGAGGTCCATGGGACTTTGTTCCCCATTGCTACGGTTGTGTGCAGAAGCCTTTTTTCACTCAGCTTCTAGGAGAGTAACTCAACATTGACATTTGAACCTCAAGGAGAACTCCCCACACACCCAGAGAGTGTGTAAGAGATTTCTGATTTTATGAAAATTATAGTGGTCTTCTATAGTTCATAAAAGTGCTGTATCTGCCTGTCAGAACTTTTGCTTATCCTTTCCCATGCATTCAAAGTAGGATGTTTATTGCTGGCTAAGGATGTTCTCAGCAGAGATAACTCTACAAAAGGCAAGCTATTCCAACCTGGTTTGCAGATAAGCTGCAGGGGTGAAAGGTCCTGTCACAACATTTTCCTACAAAGGGTTCTGATGCAAACATATCTTTACATCAGGACTTTGCTGTGTTTTCCAGGAGACCAATGATAGCACTGTTGTAATTTAATTTTGACACAAACAGAAACTGTGGCTTTATTATTGGTGAGATAAAAACAAAATTAATTCCCTTTTAAACTTAGTTCTATCATCCCAAGTACCTTTTTCCTTTTGAATTTTAGTGAGGAAATTGCCCTCATCACCTTCTGCACCTACAACTGAGAAGCATGGGCATTGTGGAATGTGCTATAGTCACCACACTGATTAGCATAAATAAAAGAAGCAAAGTAAAATGAAAATGTTCTTCTGGGACATAGGAAACTCAATGGTATGTTAGGGATATTTGGCTGTCTTGAAATTTGGTAGAAGGCTTTTTTGTATTTTATTCATATTTTCTTTTCAGTACATAGTTATCCCTCCTGGTTTAAGAAGGGGGACTACTATTTTTCATGTAACATTTTGGTATTTTGTTGAGATTCTTTAGTTCACTAATTAGTAACTCAAAAAAATTAGCCAAATCAAAATAATTCTAAAGCCTTCGGAGGCAGAACTGGGAAGGTTAATATATATTTGTATGATTTCAAATACATATAAATTCTTATATTAACTCTCAGGATAAAATTGTACAAATTATACACCCATAAAATCTATTCTCACTCTATTTTTCAGTAAAAAGACAAAACAAGCTGAGCAAAAAATCAAACCTAAGAATACGTAGAGTACTTTTACTAATATTCAATTTCCCAGCAAGTCACTTGGAATAAAAACACCAACACATTACAAACACTTCCAAACTGACAATGCAAGCAATTATGGTGACAATTTAAATGTAATTGCTTTTCATGCAGTTCCATCTCATGTGTTGGTAGGTTCCAATATAGACCAATTATTGAAAAGAAGCAAAAGTTTCTTGCAGCTAACACAAAGTGTCAGAGTCTAAGTAAAGAAATGATTATCACATTTCGGTGTGAATTTGCTGCTGGCAGCTTTTCTGCTTCCAAATTAGTTTTCCTTATCTTCAATGCAGGGGTGTTTGACACTCCTAGAAAAATGAAAAGAAACAGACTTCCCTGGTGAAATGTGCCTGAATGAAATAAGTTATTAATTGCATTAACTTATTTAGGTAGAGTTTCAGCTTTTATTCTATGAAGTGCTTGTTGCACCACTTTTGTTGTTTCCCACAGTTTTTCAGTGGGGTTTCCTCCTTTTGACTTCATGATTGTGGAGGACGTGAGACTGCCTCTACAAGTTTTACAAGAATTGCCAGCCTGTGAATTAGGGAGTGGTTTAGGCATTTGAGTTGCCTTTCTTTCAGGGTTTTAGTAGGCTTCTGCTTTTTGCCCTGGAACAATTAACCTTATGGGTTTTATTTTTTTTTTACTACAGTGGTTTTGCTTTTGGACATGATTGATTTCAGTGGCAAGCAATGCTTCTGCTTGAACCTTTTTAGTAACTAATTGTTCCCTGTCCCATTTATTTGCACAAAGTCCACCCCAGGGATAGAAAGGCAACTAACAAATTAAGCAAGGAAGGACAACAAAATATCTTTTTTACACTGGCCACCTGGGACAGTAATTTTCTCCTGAAGTTTCTACATAGGGCCAACACCATCCCCACAAGGCAGCAGCTGCAGAATTGGCATCAGGACTTGAACCTGCCAATTCTGGCTCTTCACAGCAAAGCAAAGGAATGAAACCCCCAAATCAATGTACTACAACCTCCACAACTTCCTCAGAGAAAGCTGCATCAGAATTCCCAAGAGTTTGGGTCCCTACAGAAGAGACCTCAACCTCCACAACCATTCCCGAGAAGGCTGCATCGGGATTCTTAGGAGTAGCCTATACCTCAAAAATCCAAGTGAATCTTTCCCAGAAGATGCCCCATATAAAATTACAGCTAATTTCCAAAATCTCACTTCTCACCCTGGAAAGATACTTCATATACCAAAGTTACTTTTCTACAAACTTAAGTTACAAGTACAGCACTAGTCTGTTGCTGCTGGACACAAAATGAGTCACACAGACGCAGCTTCAGGTGTGGTGAAAGGAAGGAAGAGCATTATTACTTCTCTCAGAATTTATAGGTTTCTGACCATGGCCAGGGATTGGGTAGTCAGGATAACACCTTCCCAACCACACTGGCCGTGAGAGATGTCCATCAAAAGACGTGTATCAGAAAGAATGTGTACAAATCTATGTTTACAGTCACTGTCCTGGGAAAGTCTATAAAAACTGTGTCAACAAGATCGAAAAACTGAGTTTTCAGGGCGACAGCCTACAGCTGGAGGGGATCTTCCCTCTGACCCAGGGCTGGCCACCTCCACACAAGTACTCCAAATCCTGGCATTGCACAGGAAAAGGCAGTGAGGGAAGGAGACATCATCCAGCCACAGGCAGTCCATGTTGACTGCTCCCACCACATTCCTGCTCATGGGACACCTTGGCAATGTATCAGGGCAGAAACAAGAAGCACAGCCATGGATGCATGACACGGGTGACCAAGGGAGAGCAACACAAAAATGTAGAAGTTCAAAACAAGAAATTATTTTCTTTTCTTTCCTGGCACTGTGCACCTCTAGTGGGGAACATCACATTGTGACATCAGGCTCTGGAGGGTGACATCCCAAGTGGCAGATTGTGATAACACATCTATTGCTGATTTTATTTGGGCTCCAGGAGTAACTGCACCAATCCGGCCCAAGAATTGACTCTGGCTGAGGAGGACTCTGGGATCTGCAGAGTCAAACCAGGCTTTTCCCAGCACTGGTGGTGTGTTGGGGTCTGCCATCAACAGCTCTCAGTGCCCATCCTAGAGCCATTACTCCTGTTTCCCTGCCCTGCCTGGCTGGGGCAGCTGGGCACTGCAGGTGCAGCATTGAGAGTGAGCTGTGCAGGAAAACGTCCCTGCAGGGTGACCATGGGGTGGGTGATGGGACTTAGGGAGGTGGGAGAGTGTTCTTCTTCAGGGGCCTGGCCATTCTTTGCTCCCCTCCCTGGGACAGTCAGTGACTCCAGCTTCTCCTGCAGAGTGATGCCAATGGAAAGGAGAAGCTCCTGAACCTCAGCTTTCCCCAAAAGTCTGCCAAGCACAAAAATGGCCAGAGAAAATTACAGCAACTGCCTCATCTGCCAGGACACTCCAAAGGACATGGCTTCTGGTCTGCTCTATCACCACCAGTTCTGCCTGGGCTGCATCCTGTGGTGGACACAGACAAATCCATCCTGCCCACTCTGCAGGACACTAATAGAGACTGTCAGGTTTTCTGAGTGGGGTGAACAGGGCTATCTGCTGTTTGCTGTCATCTCCCCTGAAGAGTCATCAGAGACCAGCAGCCACACAGAGGCAGCTCCCATCCTCCTGGATGAAAACAGCCCGCATGGCCCTCTGGTGTCCCCTGCACCTTCTCCACGGGGAACACTGTCCCCAGCTGAGCAGAAGGCTGCAGGGAAGGAGCCTGTGGGTGGCCTCCTGCCTGAGGTGTGGGCAAGACTGTTCCAACAAAGACAGCACCTCCTGGATGCTGTGCGGCACTGGCTGTGTGAGAGGCTGGAGGCAATATTCCAGGACCAGTGGTGGCTGGCACAAATTGCACAGGGCAGCATCCTGTATCATCTCTGCCTCCATGGTCTGAATGTGGAGAACTTGGTCCAGACACTGCAGAACTGTCTTGGAGAGCACACAGCACCGCTGGTCCATTGCCTCATCACTGTCATTGTGGCCAAGTGCAGTGAGGAGGCCCAGAGGCTGCTGCTTTTCCACACTGGCAGGGAGGAGACTAACAGCCTTGTGGCTAGCACCAGCTCCAGCTCCAGCTCCAGGTCCAGCAGCTCCTGGGAGAGGATTTCTGCCAGCATCCCAGCAGGATTAAATGTGGAGGAGGAAGCAGAAACATCAGGGGCCACCCTCCAAGGGGGTCGCAGGCACTGCCTACCTGTGCCCATTCCCACAGAGGGGGACCAGCCCCAGGAGGAGCCAGAGCAGGCAGTGTTGGCAGGTCCATCCGCCCAGGGCAGTATCTGCAGCCAGGTACAGGGCTGGGACCAGTCTCACAGGGAGTCTTGATGTGCTCAAAAGAGGAGAGCCCACAGCCCCCAGGGTTCTCCCCCACCCAACAAGAGGCCAAGGCAGGCACCTGTGCAACCCTGAAGCCCTGAGGGGCTCTCATCAGAGGAAGTGATGAAACCTGCACCAAGCAAGCCTACGGTGACTTTGGGAAACAACCGCATCTTCCCAGGTCTTGCTTCCAAACAGTGCCTGGTGAAATCCCTGTTGGGGCAGTCCTCTGGTGCCAGGAGTCTGAGATCCCTCAGTAACTGAGAGAACCTGGCACACTGAAATGTGAGCACATTTGAAAATGTAGTTCCAGATACAGCAGTGGTGCTGGAATGAAGGCATTAACCTTAATAAATTAACCTTTTATACCTTTATACAGCAGCTGATAGTTTCATTATATGATACTGCAGTTATTAAACTGCAAGGAGTTCACTCAGGTGGAAGAATGGACAGAGTATCTGGAACACTTGCTTTCCTAAGTGAATGCTTTCTCCATCTAGCTTGCTGAAAAGCAGTTGCTGTAATTGAACTGAAAGCCTGCTTGGTAAAATTTATTATAAAGCATAAATTTAATAAAGTTATTTATAAAGCAAAATATGAATATTGACAAAGAGTCTAATACTGTCCTATATATATTCTACAGTTGGGAATAAATCTGGTCTTTCTTTCACTCCCACAATTACAAAGAATGCTATAAAGCAAATAAACATAATAGAACTGTGTAAATGCATTCTGTTCCTCCCCCAAATGAATATTCTCATATTCAATTGAAGATTGAAGCCAGAGTTTCCAGTAATTTTATTTACATCAATGGTGTTAAAATATTAATAAGACCATTACTGGTCTGGATTAACAAGTGTCTGAATCAATTGTAAAATTTGCATATTTTGATAGCACAAGTATCACAAAGTGTTACTTCTTCAATACATCCAGTTTTTCAGAGGATTCAACACAGGTTGAATTAGGTTTGAGTCTGGGTTTTTTCTCTCTAAAAAAAAAGAAAGGCTGAAAGAGCCCACATCTTTGCTTACTCAGTTCAAGCCAAACAGGCTCTGGGGGGGGTCACTGGGCTACTACCAAAGCAAAGTCAAAGATCCTGGATTCTGAGCACTTCCAAAAAGATGTCCTTGACTTTCACACTTATCATAGAAAAAATGTCAACAAAACAAAAATTAAATCAGTTGAATTTGGACACTGCTTTGCTCTCCATTAAACCACAAACCTAAACTCTATCCTTCTCATTAATTCAAACACAGAAACACTGATAGCCTTGGTTTGCAGAAAAAAAGAAAAGGAAAGCTGTCAGTACCAGTCACCTTATCATGATGAGAGCAGTGAATGCTGGAAGTGCAGCTCTGCATTTAAATCTCCAGCCATTGCCTTGGCTTGCTGCACTCAGACTCTACATCTCTGCCACCTAGGCAAGGCACTCCTGTCCCTCTCTCTGAGCTGTGAATTATTTTAACACATGGGCCTGACCTCCACAGCTTCCTTGAGCTGAAGATGTAATGGAGTTATGGGCAAAATTCAACTCTTTTAATGTTCTTTTTGACTCCTTGCATTGCCCTCATCTCCCCCATTCTCAGGGAACAAAGCTCAGACCTCTCTAAGGCTGAATGTGGGGAGCAGAGTAATTTCTGCAAAAAGTCTGATCCCAACAGGACAATTATCTACTGGGTAAGGGAGGAAATTTCTTCTGCTCTCATTCTTCTTTCTTCAGGTAGTGAGAAACAACTATTGCTTCCAACAAGACATTTATCATGAACAAATGCTTCTTATAAAAATATCCTAGAGGGTGTGAGTTGTGTGTGTGTGTGTGTCTGTGCACATGGGTGTGCTGGGGCAGGGCTGGGAGCTGTACAAAGAAAACTTCTGTACATTTTCCATAGAAAGAAACTTTTATAAAGGCACAACCTTACACAAATACGGTACTGGCAAAATTGCCACAAGATGATTAGGTGGTTTAGTTTGTCTGCTCTGAGTCAAGTTATTACCACAAATTGGTAAAAGAGAAGTCCTTAACACCAATGTAGCATTAAAAAGCTGGCATTCTTTATTCAGCCAGATGCACAAAGGGATATCTCCTCTGAAATATCATGCATCCTGATTATAGAAAAACTTGTTTTAATAATACTATATTATACATACATATCCATTGATTTTCCTGGAATAAACATACATCTCATAATAATTTTCCCCCAAATCATTAATGTTATTCCTCCACTGTGCAAATGTTATTCTGTCCCACGGGTCTCTTTATGGGTCCCTGGTGGTCAGTGACCTCCTCAAGTCACAGTTGACCACCCAAAGAACTGGTGCTTTTTTCCAAATTAGCAGAAAAGCTGGCATAACTGGGCTGCTTACTCTCCTCTTCTTCTTGCCTAATGTTCAACACGATCCTAGAATAAGCATTGTGGAGTTCCATAGGCCAGTGATTTTTGAAGGATAAGCACTGTATCAGCCCATCAGCTGTGCAAACAGCTCTTCATCTGGTAGAAAGGTCAATCATGTGGTCATAACTCTTGATAGAAAATATTAGTCTAATGTTCTTGTAATGTTGCAATTCAATCAGAGCGTTGGTTTGGTTTGGAGGTTGGCTGGGTTTTGTTGGTTTTGGTTTGTTGTTTTGTTTTGTTTTTTTTTATTGTAAGATGTGATAGTAGTGTGTTACCGTTGAAGATGAATAGATCATGCGGACACAGGTCAAGGTGTGGTGAAAGAAAGAGCAGAGTTTATTTTTCCTGCCAGGATTTATAGGCTTCTTACCACGGCCAGGGATTGGATGGTCAGGATAACACTTTCGCACGGCACTGGCCATGAGAGATGCCCATCACAAGACGTGTAACAGAAAGAATGTACACATATCTATGTTTGCAGTTACTGTCCTGGGAAAGTCTTTAGAAAACTATGTCAGCAAGCTCAGAAGCTGAGTTTTTAGGGCGACAGTAGTGTTCATCAGGCCAGATATTTTCTTCAACTAAGCAGATTCTGGAAGCTCCTGTGTAGACCCAAAGAGATTGTGCACTCTCCTTGCTTTGAGTTTCCAAGAGAAACTGGACAAAGCCCTGAGCAATCTGCCATGGCTGATGCAGTTGAAGAGGAGGTTGGGCTAAAGACTACCCGAGGTCCTTTCCCACCTCATTATGTGATTCCAGTGCACGACTTCAGTTTGAGTGCTCCTTCCACAGTGGCAGCCTCTGCTAAGTCTCATCTAACAGCAGCCAGTTCTATTCTCCAAGACCCCCCTTTGAAGTCCCCAATTACCCAGGAGAGTAAAGGTGCTCGATGCAGGGAGTCAGGCTTGCAGGAGGATGCCCCTCAGCAAGGTCCAGGCCTTGAGGTCAGTAGCATTTCTAAAGGAACATTAGCAGGTCTTATGTTTCCCCATTTGTGAAGTTGCTCGTGAATGGAGATCACAAAAGTAACAGTGAAGAGGAGCAAATAACAGGGTTTGTATTCTCAAAACTACAGTGAGTCCCTACCCATATTTCCCATTTGCACTCATCTATCTCAGGAGTGCCTTTCTTTCAGGATTTAAGTCTCAGGGAATCTCCCTAATAGGACGTTTGTCAGGACGTTTGTGAGCCACGGGTATCAGTCTCTAAAGTCCCTTTGCTCTGTGGGCTGGGGAAGTGTGCCTACACAGGTCACCTTAATTGGTCTGCCTTTCCTTTCAAGGCTCAACGACTTGCTAATGAGGCTTGCTCTTCCCACTTGTATTGCTACTGAGGAAACAAAGGGAGTCCTTCCATGGGCTTCTTAATTAGGCAAAGGAGATGAAACGTCTATTCTGAAACTCTCTAATGATGTATATTTTTTGATATTTGGCTATATTTCTTCCTCAGTGTACACCCAAAAATAAAAACTCCTAGGATCATCGGGATCATCAGTCCAATTACATGGGTCAATGGCAGACATGTCAAATTTCCATTTGCATTTAAATACCCCTATTTCAAATTCACTGTAGGCATTGTTTAACAGGCAGGTACATTTTAGCACATAGTCTGTATTTTATTAGGCACCAAAGCAATCATGTAAAACTAGACTTCCCACCTGTCCTGGGGAAAGTAATCATAACAACTGCCAAGTTCCCATGGAGATATGCAGAAGATTCAGATAATAAAGCAGAAATGATGGGTAAGAGGAGAATCAGGACAAGACTCACAGCTCATTTTAGTATGTCCTGCCACTGGGATTAATTCAAGACAGCAAGAAGAACAGTCTAAATAATTCCCCAAGGAGATGCACCCATGGCTTCCCTGCCATCATTGATGTTCCACAGTTGAGGACATCTGTGCTGTCTTGTCTTAGCTCTTTTATGCTTGGATTGGAGAACATACTATCGATTCCAACTAGAACAGAATTAATGGTATCTTTTTTTGCCTGAGCTGATCTAGGAGAGTAAATGACTGCTTTCAAATGAAGAGTTCCTTTTCATGCACAGTGAATGTATGTGAAAAGCCATTAGTTCTCTATTGAGGACCTATATAAATAGGGGACCTATATATGCCTCAATTCTCTGTAGATAAAAGTAAAGAGCAAGATAAAAAAATATCTTACTTTTGAAACAAAACACCAAGAAACTAAAAGCATTTTATACAACTAAAACATGCTTTGTCTGCCCTATCACTAGAGTAAATATTAAAATGAGCTTCACGTTCAAATATGCATTTATCCGTATCTGCAGTTGGCTTCATTATCACAATGAGATTTAAAAATATATTCAACAATGATAAAGAACAAGAAATGGCACAAAGGAACTGTGCAAGAGCCTTTGGAGCAGGGGAAGAGGGAGGAGTTTTTTTCCTTGTATGAGACATGGGAAGGAAAATATCCTAAAACCTCGCAAAGACTATTTTGGAGAAAAGCCAATGGAGTTTTATCTCTGTTTAAACATCCCTGTATAAAGGCCTGAGGAATCTCCATTCTTGCAAAGGAAGGTGAAATAAAGAACAGACTGTGAAAAGTGCAGCTGTCTCTGACAGAGGGCAAAGTGCCCAGCCAGCAGATTTTAAACTCAGGATTCAGGTGGCCAAAGTGAAATTCAAGCTGTTACAAAAGCTGAGGCAAAACGTGAATGCAGAAAACCAGAAGACACCAAATGAGGTGACGTGCCCTCATTCTCTGACCCTGGCTTACCCCACGAGCTGTAAGAAATCAGTCAGCAGAAAGCCAGGGGCTCTCCTTGTTGCCAACACAGCTGTCAGTAAGGGCAGAGCTCGCTCCCAGCACTGCCCAGGGCTGTGTGCTGCAAAGTCACACGCAAAGCACACATTTCTGGCTGGGAGTCTCACCACCCCACCCAAGCACTCAGACAATCCATCACAAAGTGGTGCTTTTTGGAGCCCTCTGCTGCTGCTGCTCTGTATGTATGACCCAGGCAAACATTTATGGACCTAGGGTATTTCCAGGATTTATGTGGCAAAAATCTGTAGGGTAAAAAAAAGCCCCAAAAGTAAGACAACCAAGTAGTGTTCCTATTTAATTGACAAAGTAAAATCCCAAAGTTAAGCACTTGGAATGTACTCCAACACTTCTGTGGTTCACACGCTTAGTCCCTCAATCCCTCATTCCTAACAACACAGTCTGGGCCCCAAAGGCTTTCAGCAATGGAGAAGATTGACTTCTCAAACGCAGTCCTAAATCTGTCAAAGCTGACACTGTTGAATGTGGGAGTGACACTGAACACAGGGGTGGACACTAAGGAAAGAGTCCTGCCGGCTCCTGGCACAGGGATGTGCTCCTCCCACCACAACCCTGAGCAGAACAGTCTCATCCAGGCTGCAGCTTTGCAGGGACTATCTGGGAACACACATCTCTTCCCACAGAGATGCCCAACACCAAGGTGACTGAGCTCTGGAACATGGAGAGCAAGACTGCCCAGTTTGCCCAGCTGAGGATTTCCCAGATGCAAACTGGACTGCAGGCACCATGTTACTGAGAGGACAAGAAAGCTGCAGCTCCAGCCCATCCCCACACACGGCTCTGGGAGTGCCTACACACACAGCAGGGCTCACACAGCAGCAGCAGCTGCAGCCCAGCCCTTGCTTTGCCTTGGCCTTCTAGCCCAAAAGAAGTAGAACCCAGGCTTGGCTCTGTTGTAGAATTGAGCAATAATTAAGATTGGAAGGCATCTCAAGGGGTCTCTCCTTCTGCTTCCTGCTGAAAGCAGTCCTTCATGGGATCAGACCAGGTTTCCTGGGACTTCAGGCAGTCAAAACTTGAAATCCTCTATGATGGCACAATTTCTCCAGGCCTTCACTCCCCTACCTTGTCCTTGTGGGGAAAAAGGTTTTCCTTATCTCCAGCCCAAACCTCTTGAGTTTCAGCTGCTAAGTTTTTGATAGAACAAAGGGCTGTAGTCACTCTGTTGAAGATTCTATTTAAGAGGATCTCCAGAAGTAAAGAAGAAAAAAGAGATGGAAAAGGGCAGCTAGCTAGTTATCTGTTTAGAGATAAATAAAATGGATGTTCATCAGTGTGGTGATTCCTGAGCATTTTATGGTAGAAAGGTAAAGTATAAAAGTACTAATGCCCTGAACAGGCTAAACAGCACAAGGGAGAGTATGGTAGGTATGTCTGGGCTGAAACCACAAAAGCAGAGAGGCAGTTGAAAGAAATTTCAAATACCAGTTCCATCTGTGTCTTTACAGATCTCCATAAGAAAGCCAGTTGAAGAGTTTGCTGTATTTATTAGATGTATTTATTACACATTTAAACAGGGAGGAGCCCAGCTCTGAATTGGTACTCAAAAAATACATTGAGTGTCCTCCAAACCTGAAATGTAGAATATGTGATGGAGAGGTTGCAAAAGGAAGGTTGGAAATACAGACTGGTTTGTAATTGATTGCTTCTTGAAGAGCTGAATTTACATTTTGCAAGGTTGATAAAAGTTCATCTATCATTTGAATGTGAGGCAGTAAAGGTGAAGTGAAAGTTCCAGAACTGATCTTTGAAACACGTGTGAAATTTAGCAAAAAGGAGTCCGTTGTCAGGAGCACTGTGTTGTGACACTGTAGTTACTGTGACACTGTCTCACTGACTGAGAAATCTGAAAATTAAGAAAAAGTAGAAGAAATGAATATGCAGAATTCAAAATTGACTCAGTCATGTACAAGATAAAGAAACACATTCACCATGACAAGAACTGACAGTCACTACAAGGCCCTGCATTAAGGATGAGTTTCTGTAGTATTTATGAGAACTGAGAATTAATGGAGGAGAGCAATTTAATGAGAAAGAGCTGATGGAGTCCTGAACAGAAATCGTTCTTTCAGAAGGCTGAGTTTTATGACCAACTTGTCCACTCTGTTATAAAAGAGTAGCTAATTTGATTAATTAAAAAAAAAAAAAAAGAATAAATTTATTCCATAATCAAAATACAATCCTAAAAAGAGAAACCATAAACAAAAATCAGTTTGGTGCTGTGCCAGGTGAACAGCACCGGGTGAGACAGGGAGGAGGCTATCTGCAGCACTTCTCCACAATGCTTCACAAACTGCAACTGTCCCAAGGTGCTTTCTATATGTTTTCAGGCTTTTCGGGGGTCCTTTGGAATACACTGCTTGCAGATGAATATTTATGAGTGCATATGGTTATAATCTTATTGGATGGAGGTTTCTTGGAAATATGCCCCTTGCAGGCGAATATTCATGTTGGCCTTGCTGCATATCACTATAATCTCGTCAGGGAAGGTTTTCTAGAAACATGCTAGGATTCTTGTCAAACAAGATTATAACTTTAGCATGGTAAATAAGTAAATAAATAAATAAATAAATAAATTCATGCTATGTATCACAGTCCCCCCTTTTCTTTATTAATTCATTAATTCGTGCTTTAGGATAAATTTTGATACAGTTAGCTTATTTCATAATCAGTATTTACAATTAATAATTTTTCATAAGATTGGTTTTTCTAGTATTTGATTCTTTTGTTTGCGTGCTTAATCATATATCAATGCAGGTGCCTATTGTATCCTGAGTTATATTTTGGCTGTGCAGTAGCTTAATGCTACTTGTAAAATAGTTGTGAGCTTCAAATCTGGCCAGAGCTTCAGCAGCTCTGCTCTCTTTATTTTCTTTCAATTCCATTATTTTAGATATTTTGGGTGTTCTCTTGGATTGACCAGTTTTTATTGTAGCTAGCTCAGGACCAATGGGCATTGCTGTTATTTGCATGCTTAGGACAACATAATGGATTAGTCGGATAAAACATGTTATGAGACAAGGCAGAAATATAACCCCATTATTGAACATAATATAAAAAATCCTAATTTTTTCCACCAATCTTTCCCCCCATACAATTGATCCTGCTAAGAAGCTTGAAGGATAGAATTCCGTTTTTGAACTGGTACACGTGCTACTTTCTTAATTTCTGCTGCAAGGTTTCTTACGGTTTCTCCATAGTCATCTATTTCTACACAGCATTGGGATTCAGTGAACTTTCCACAGACTCCCCATTCTTCTGCTAACAAGTAGTCCAAAGCAATTCGGTTCTGATACACGAGTGCTTGCATTTGTGAGTACTGTTTAGCTAATAACTCGACAGCATCAGAATTATGATTTGATACAATATGATTTCTACCACAGCTTGAAGGCTTATTAGTCGGTTCAATAGGTAAATTGGGGGTCCTATATTCCTAGCTCCCATCTTGAGCCCAAGTTGCTGGACCATAGTAAGCTGTTATCCTCTCTGCAGGCCACTCGTCTTGTCCCCACTTCAGGGGATCCATGGGTGGAATGAGCTTCATATTTTCTCTTAAAGGCATCCCACTCTGATATTTTGACTGCATCAGCATCACAGGGTACATTGTTTGTTCACCAACACTTTGCCTTGTCTTTGTCAGTCATTAGTATATCCATTCAGCTTTATCTTCAAACTTCCTGGGGGAAAAGTCGCTTTTCATTCAGGTGTTCTCTCTTGGTGTTCAATCTTCTTTACTCAGGAATGGTGTGTCCAACCCTTTTCAGCTGTTCGTACTGCTATGTCTGTGGTATAAAGCACAAGTAAAGGACCCTCACAGTAAGATGTGAGGGAGGCTTCTTTCCAAGTTTTAATTAACACTTCATCTCCTGGTTGTATTTTATGTATGGCAAACCCCAAAGGAGTGCTTTGAATTATTAACCCTTTTTCTCTTAGTTCCTGTAAATTCTTATTGATGGCTCTTAAATAAGGCTGGATTTGGTTATCTTCCAGTCTCACATGCCCTACTGGCATCCCGTGCTCATGTGGCATTCCGTAAAGCATCTCAAAGGGTGACAGTCCACTCTCGGAGTGTGGCATCGTTCGTATGTTTAACAGAGCTAAGGGGAGGTACTTAACCCACAACATTTTTGTCTCTAGCAGCATCAATTTTGACAGCTGGGCTTTTAATGTTTGTTTCATCTTTTCTACTCGTCCAGAGCTCTGAGGGTGCCACAGGGTGTGGTATTCCCAGTGGATGCCTAAAGCATCTGCCAGTTGTTTAATGATTTTTGATGTAAAGTGCGTCCCCTGGTCTGAATCAATATGATCTATTATGCCGCACCGTGGTATTATCTCTTCTAACAGTACTTTCGACACTGTGTTGAGCTATGGCTCTGGCACTGGGAAAGGCTTCTACCCAAAGTGTTAACTGATCTACTATTACTAACAGATATTTATACCTCCCTACTTTGGGTAGTTCAGTGAAATCTATTTGAATTCTCTCAAACGGTCAATATGCTAAAGGGCGGCCTCCTAATGGAGTCTGCCGCCTTCTTGTCTTATTTATCTTCTGACATGTCATACACCCTAACACTTCTTGTTTTGCTGGTTCATAGATTCCTTTACACCCAAAACACTTCAAAAACTGCTCTGCAAGTGCTCGTGCTCCCCAGTGATGTAACCTACTCAAAACCTTTTTCGTATAATCTCTAGACAGCAATTCCCTTCCACTGTAAAGTTTCCATTTATTTTCTTTCCACTCGCCCCCTATCTTCTTTATATTCTTCAATTTCTTTTGAAGTGGGATGGGAGGGATATTCCTGAAATTCATCTTTTTCAATTTCTGGAATATCTATTACTAATAGTGCTGCTTTCTTAGCTTCCATATCTGCTAAATTATTGCCTCTAGTCCTAAATTTCATCCCCCATCTGGTGGCTCTTAACATGGACTACAGAAATTGCTTTCGGTTCCCTAATAGCTTCTGGGATTTGTTTTATCAATTCCTCATGAATCAATCCTTGCCCTTGGGTACTAGTTAAACCTGTTTCTTCCCAGATTTTTCCAAAGATGTGGACTACCCCGAAGGCATATTTGGAGTCCGTAAAAATTGTCCCTTTCTTTTTTCTCAACCTCTTAAGTGCTTGTAAAACTGCATACAACCCACAGGTTTGTGCTGACCAACTAGCACTTAAGGGTCCTGATTCTACAACTTCTCCTGTCATTCCATCTATTATTGCATATCCTGACTTTCTTTCCCCTTCTGTGACTCTCGAAGACCCATCTACAAACCACTTCTCTCCTTCTTCTAGTTCTTCTTCTTCTAAATCTGTTTTTTTCTTTGTTTGTAATTCCACCACTTCTGCACAATTATGATTATATACGTCCAATGGTTCACCAAACAGGAACTGTGCAGGATTCTGAGCGGTAGTTATTCACAATTTCAGGTCAGGCAAATGAATTAGTACAGCCTCATATTTTAAAAGCCTAGCATCTGTGAGCCATTTGTTTGCTTTCTGTTGTAAAATGCTTCTTACATTGTAGGGGGTATATACTATTAGTGAGGCTCCAAAGGTGATCTTTTTGGCCTCTTCTACTAATAGTGCCACTGCTACTATTGCTTGTAGGCAAGTAGGCCAGCCTTGGCTTATGGGGTCTAAAAGCTTTGACATACACCCCACAGGTTTTTTAGCTCCGGCCCAATCTTGCGTTAATACTCCATGAGCAGTATGGTTGTTAACATCTACAAACAGCTGAAACTACCTCTTTACATCAGGAAGGCTTAATACTGGAACTGGCTCTTATAAAGAGCTTCCTTTAATTCTTTAAATCCTTTTTCATCTTGCTCTGTCCATTTTATTCTCTCAGTAGTCAATTTTTCATATAAGGATTTTACTTTCTCACTATACTTTTCAATCTACCGCCCGCAATACCCTCGAAGTCCCAATAGTTGTCTAACATCTCTTTTTGTCTGTGGGAGTGGTAATGCAACAATCCCAGCTACTCTTTCAGGGTTTAATTTCTTTTTCCCTTTTGTAATCCAGTGCCCTAGGTACTTTACTTCTGGTTCAGTAAACTGTAACTTCGATTTTGATACTTTTAACCCTTTTTCTCCTAAGAAATTTAACAATGCTATTGTATTTGTTCTTACTTCTTCTTCCTTTTTACCAGCTATTAACAAGTCATCAATGTACTGTAAAAGCTTGATTCCTTCTGTCAGTACAAACTGACTTAGTAGCTGCTCCCAGTGCTTGTCCAAACAAATTGGGAGAACTGACAAACCTCTGGGTAAGCACTGTCCATCTAAGCTGCTGCTTTCTTTTTGTGTCGGGGTCCTCCCACTGAAAGGCAAAGTAATCTTGACTGTTTTTTGCTAATGGACAAGTCCAGAAGGCATCTTTCCGATCTAACACGCTATACCAGGTGTCTTGCAGAGAAATCTGATTCAAAAGGGTGTATGGGTTTGCAACCACTGGAAAACATCTTTTTTTTTCCTTTGGCTGACTGCTCTCAGATCTTGAACTTGCCTATAGGTTCTGTCAGTTTTCCGTACTGGTAAGATGGGGGTGTTGTGCCTCGATATGCAAGGTTCCAGAGTCCCCCTTTTTATTAATTCATCAATTACAGGTTATAACCCTTTTCTTCCTTCCATAGAAATAGGATATTGTTTGACCCTAACTGGGTCTTCTGGTCTTTGCATTTCAATGGAAATAGGTTCCATTTCTAATTTTCCAACTTCTCCTTGTGCATGCGAGACTTGAGGATTGGTTTTACTCTCCTCCTCTTGAGTTAGTCTGTACAGGCTTACTAAGAGATTTTTTTTCTTGCATGATCAAGTTTATTCCTAGAGTTACAATCAGATCTCTCCCTAGTAAATGATAATCTGCTTCCTCAACTAGTAACAAATTTTCTAAACAGATCTTAGTTTCTGGCTCTATTTCTACATCTCTAATAACTGGGACTTTAAAGGGTTCTCCTTTTGCCCCTGCTACTACCATTGTATCTTTACTCTTTATGCATCCTTTTGGCAATTTCTGGACAGTACTTCGTTCAGCCCCTGTATCAACCGGAAAAGATACCTCCTCTTTATGGGGTCCTATTTTTAGTTTTATCAAGGGCTCAGGTGGTGGTTTGGAGCCCAAAATAAAGAGCTCCTGGCCCCCCTAGTCCTCTTGAAAGATCTTGTCATCTTGCATTCTTTTTCTACAGTTCTTTTTCAGATGCCATTTCTTTCTGCAGTAATAGCATTCAGGATTTTTGTCCTGAGGGCTCTCTGATGTCCTTTTTTGTGGGACAGACTGCTTCTTCTGGCTTCCCTGGTTCTGTAGAGATCTTACCGGACTCCGGGCTCACTCTTGCTTTTGAACTTCCCTGACAGCTGCAACTAATACTTTTGCTTGAACCTTCTGTTTTTCCTCATCCCTCCTTACATACCCTTTATGCACTTCTCTCAATAATTCCTGTAGTTTCCTCTCTTGCCAGTTTTCCAACTTTTTGAGTTTCCTTTCGTATATCCTCCCAGGATTTTGTTACAAATTGTGTTTTTAACAATGCTTCTTCTATTGGAGAATTAGGGTCTAACCCCGAATACATTTGTAGGCTTTTCCGCAACCTTTCGAGCCAATCTGTAGGAGATTTGTCCTTTTTCTGACATTCTTCAAGTACTTTGCTAGTGTTTTTCCCCCAAGGAGCAGCTTCTTGGACTCCATGTATTATCATACCTCTTAAATCTGTCATGTTTTGACGACCTCCCTTTGTCTGAGCATCCCACCCCGGTCTTTGGTTTGACCACTTTTGATTTCCAAGTATCCCTTGTGGATTTCTGCATGCCCATTCTCTCATTCCTGCCTGTCTTATCATTTCTCTCTCCTCAGTAGTAAACAACGTCCTTAGTATAGCCTACATATCATCCCACGTGTACATATTGGGTCCCAGAAACTGGTCTAACCTGTCTGACATCCCCAGGGGGTCATCCATCAGCTTACCCATCTCCTTTTTGAAGTCTCAGACATCCCCAGTGTTAAGGGAGACATTATAATACCCAGTTACCCCTGGTGCTGTTGGTACCGCTCTCAATGGGAAAAGATTACACCCCTTTTCTTTGCCCTTGTCACTTTCATTATTCGCACCATTAATTTTTTCTCTTACTTTTCTCCTTGTCTTCCTTGGAGAGGGAGAACAAGCAACCCCAGGGGAGGCTGTTGGTCTAGTATTTTGTCTAGGCTGAGGCAGGAGTTGGGTCGGCTGAATGATTTGAGGCTGAGGCACCAGATATGGGGAAGGTTATTAAATGGATCCCAAGCCTCATCCTTGGTCTCAGCCGGCCTTTCAGTCCTACTGGTTAATAGCTTAGCTGCTGACCTTATCCATATCTTGCATAGTCTCTCTTCTCCTGATCTGAGGGTTCTTTACTATTTACATACATATCTAGAGCTTGACAGATCCAGCCTTGGAAGGACCCGAATATGGGCCAAATCAAATGGCTTCTAATCTCAGGCTTCCATGCAATAAAGAATCACCTTCTCTTTAGATTTCCCTTCTTTTGAGGGCCAGTTTTCCCAGTTTTTTAACAAAAACCCCACTGGGCTTTCTGGTGGAATTTCTGGGATTTCCCTCTTCCTTTCTCCTGAGGACGTTTCTTGGAATCGTCTCTGGGTTTTGCTTTTTTTCTCTCCCATTTCATTAAATGTCTCGGTCTAATTCTCAATCCCTACCCCCTCTCAGTGCCCAGATCCTTAGAAAGATCCCAAGAAAAGAGAGGGAAAAAACCAAAAATACCCCCGCTCTTCTAGAGGGGGTGTTTTGCAATCACTCTGAAGTTTCTGTTGCACTTTACTCAGTCACGTATACTGGTTTTCAATTGGCTGGTACTCACCGTACCGGATCTGTTCCATTTCCATCTTTGCCGATCTCCTCCAGCCAGTGGGTGACCGACCCGCAGAGATTCGATCAGTAATGCGCTCCCTTTTTATTTTCTCTCTTTCTCTCCCCTGGATCTCTGGTCCTAGGCTAAAAAGGATTTACCTGCCCACCTCGAGTTCCTGGGAGCGTATCTTTCCTTTTTAACCCCTCCCACGACCGGTGTCCGAACTCTTTCTCCCGAAATTCGGATTTTACGTACGTAACGAGCCTCTTCAAAATCACTTCCCCCTTTCACCGATCTAATCCCTTGCGGGATGTAGGAACTGCGGTTCGTCAGGGGTCCACTCTCGCTCCGTCACTCTTGTAACGTCTCATTCATACGCTCAGTCACACCTACTCAAACAGCGGTACTTACGGTCTCTTTCCCGTGTGGGTCTCTGTGCACATAGAATTACGAGTAGAATATATCGCGGTTCCGAGGACCCCTCTTTGGATCCTCTGTGGGCCCCTGGGAGCACTGAGCTCGTTTCTCTCTTTTGCTTATGGTTTTTAATTTAATATTCGAGTGTAACGGGGTTGTTGGTCTCCCACACCGTCAGGACGCTGAAATAGCGGGGCTCCTCCCGATTGGAGGAGAGTCACAAAACCCAAAGTTGCATCATGTCAGGATCACCAATCTGTTACAAAAGAGTAGCTAATTTGATTAATTAAAAAAAAAAAAAGAAGAAATTTATTCCATAATCAAAATACAATCCTAAAAAGAGAAACCATAAACAAAAATCAGTTCGGTGCTGTACCAGGTGAACAGCACTGGGTGAGACAGGGAGGAGGCTATCTGCAGCATTTAACCCACCATGCTTCACAAACTGCAACTGTCCCAAGGTGCTTTCTATATGTTTTCAGGCTCTTCAGGGGTCCTTTGGAATACACTGCTTGCAGACAAACATTCATGCTGTTTTGGGTGTATATGTTGTAATTTCATCAGGTTTCTTGGAAATACACTTCTTGCAGATGAATATTTATGAGTGCACATGGTTATAATCTTATTGGATGGAGGTTTCTTGGAAATATGCCCCTTGCAGGTGAATATTCATGTTGGCCTTGCTGCATATCACTATAATTTTGTCAGGGAAGGTTTCCTGGAAATATGCTAGGATTCTTATCAGACAAGATTATAATTTTAGCCCAAATTTATTCATGCTATGTATCCCAACTCTTACCTTTGCTAAAGTTAATTAGATGTAGCATAGTGGGGATGTGGTGGACACTGGGGATGTGGTAGAAGGCACTGAGAAAAATTCAAACTTATCACAGGCAAGATTTTTTTAAAAAGAGGGGGGTTTTGTGTGTTTGGTTGGTTGGTTTTTGAGGAAATGGCATCAGGTTTTTAGGATTTTACAGTAAAAGAGTCATCTTCTGGTCCATCAACATTTAGCTCACATTTATTCACTTAACTGAATCTTGGGGGTTATAGTTACAAGTTGGTCAAAAGTACTGCATGGAAAACTAATTTTTGGTTTTTCCTTTCTGTTTCTGAGTACCTTTAGTAATGATAAAAATGTTTTAGCATGTACCTAAAAACTGCTTGCTGGTTTTATTTTTTTTATGCAACCTTTGTATCTCTGAAATCAATATAACAAATAAGCTATTAAAGAGAAAGCAGGAAGAATGATGGACCTTTCTTTGAGATCAAATGAACCTCTCACGACTCCCGCTTGTGCTAGCGGATCGTGACATAAACGGATTGTGACACTACCTCACTGAATCAGTCTCTGAGGTGACTCTTAGCTCAGCATTGGAGCAAATCAGAGCAGTTGCTGAATGTGAATCATTTTGAGTAACATGCTAGAAGAAAATAATATTGAGAGGTTGAGCATCTTTTTTCACAAATAGTAGTGGCTTTCTGAAATGTTGTTTGGGTAAATTAATTCTATGCTTTGTGGTTTAGTTTTGTTTTGATTTGAGACTTTTCTCTCCCAATGGTTTATGAATAGCTAGCATATAGTTTTGAATAGGAAACTGTCCATTGTGCTGCTTTAAGATAGGAAAGACTCCATGAAATAATGTAAGCTGGAGTTTTTCTTGTATAGCGAAAAAATGTGTTTAGCGATGTAGTCAGTCCCTTCTGTGTACAAATATTTAGCTAATATAGCATTAAGAAAGACGTATTGTAGGTGCAGGCAATCTATTACTAAAAGGATTTTCTGTGTCCTGAAGTTGGTGCATCAAGGATCTCCATTTATTGTTGCTTCTAGTTGTTACTGTTTCCAATTTGGGGTTGCTATTTTTATTGTCTTATTTGAATCTTAATATTTCAGTAAAATCTGTCTGCAGTGATCTTGTCTTTATGCTTTAGGCTGTAGTAAAGCTGAGTCACTGCTATCAGGATTGAATTGCTGTGAACGGTGGTGTGAAAATGCTTAAGGGAAGTCTCTGACACAAAGAGCCGCATTGTTTGGTGTTCTAAGTCCCATACTTAAATAGTTGATGTGGATCTGTGCAAGCACCATCTCATAAGAATTCCCGTATAATATAGTGCTGGTTTACAGATTAATCCCGTGAAAAGCAAATTCGAGATGTCGTTCAAGAAACGCTTATACACAAGAGATATGTAGTCTGTATTTTGACAAGATCTGTAGAGTTTTTTGGCAAGTGGGTAAATGGTGTTCTGCTGGTGAATCACAGGCATCCTATACAGACCATCAGTGTGGTGCGAGCTTGCTGGATCAACATCTGCCTCAGATGCAATGGTCATTTAGTTATTGGCATTTTGTAGCAGTTTTCCCTGTGTCACATTAAAATATCCCCATGGACAAGGTTCTACATTGCGGCTGGGGCATGGGAGATGGGGGTTTTTGCCCAAAATCTTTGCATTGTTTCACTTTTCTGTACTACGTCGGAATTTCTTTCTGTGGCACTTGAAACAAACTTTTTAAGAAACAGCCTCTAACCAGTCTGGCTGTCAACAATTATTTTTCCATGTCACTGCCCTTTATGCAGTAGAATCTGCACTGTCACTGTAAACCCTGAATATTCTACCTTAATGTCAGTAAAGTCAGCAACAAGATGAAAACCACTACAGTTCTCATTTCTTATATACCTGAACATCCTATTTCTGGCCCTCCTAAGGTACATAGTCATTCATGGGACTACAGGTTAAACCCAGCAAGCCAATCCCTTAATACTGAGTGTGAAATACATAGAAATGTTAATGCGTGAGCCTGTTATAAATGATAATCAGCCAAATTTATCAATAATAATTTTATTGAAAAATTTGCAGAATTGACTTATGGAAACACAATCACAGATTGCGTTGAGCCCAGGATAGGTGCTGGGTGAACTCTGAATCAGCCTCTATCACACTGACTCCCCCAAGTTCACCAACCATCCTTTGGAGAGATGGGTCTTTATACAGTTTTTACAGTCTGAGGCTGTACAGTTCTTTTTTCCAGAGTTAGTTGCATATTCATATTTTCTATAGGTTTGTTAACTAAGTTTCCGAGAAGGGAGGAAAGGCTTGAGTGGTTTTCACTGGAACCTAGTATTGAGATGCATGATCCGGAGGTTTTTCTGTTTGGGCTGTTAACGAAGTTCCACGGGAGGGGGAGAGTTATGGAACTGAGTATTGAAATGCATGGTCCGGAGAATCAGATCAGGTCGGTATCAGGCGTAAATCACCGAATCCTTAGGACGCCTTTCTTGCTTGGGTGGGCTTTGTTCTCCTTGGTGCCATTCTGCTCTTTTGCAAATTACCCTTCTCCTTCGGCTCCTGGCTGTCCTGTTGCAATTCCTTGCTATGCATGTGTGTTTGATACCTGTAACGATTTTTTATTTCTTTTCATTGCTTATATACATATACATATACAATAAAACACGAATTATACAAACATATATTACAAGCCTTACATTATGTGCTTCTAAACCAATTATGTTTCCCTTTCTGAATCGTTTTGTTTGTTTATTTTGTTGGTGGTGGCAGAGTTGATTAAGTTCATGTCTTGTAACTGAATTCAGCTTAAAAAATTAACATTCATGTCTGATGCATATCCTAATCTAGATGAAGAAAAGTGAACATTCCTTTGCTTTTTGAGGTTTGTTTTTGGTTTTTTTTTTCTGTTTTTTTTGTTGGGTTTTTTTTTTTTTGATGAATGTATCTACCCATTTGACTTGTGGAGCTTGGCTGGAGCTGATTCAAAGGTATATATTCATCTTCCCAGCAAGGCTGGTGTTTAATGCTGAAATCTGTCTTTAGCAAAACGGTAACCAAATGAGGGCTGAAGGCTGGAATTCCACAGAAAAAACAAAGAAATGTGTTTTGAGAGAGTCGGGAGAAAGAACAACCATCTGTAAGGCCCCAAGCAACTTGCTGAAAGAGCATTTTGCGAGGGGGCTTACGTTACAATGGTTCTTGTACTCTGGGTTAAATGCATGGGAGAGAAACCAAAAAGATATTCTCCAGAGGTCCAAACAACTTTACTGGAAAACTTTAGAAATCGAATCAGTGAGCTTTAGCAAAAGGTTTGGTACAGCACCCAAAAAATATAAAACACTCTCAGAGTATTAACTTGACCCATTCCACTTAGGAAACTTTAAACTTGTTTGATGCTAAGTTATTCAAAACGTTCCAAGAAGAGGAAATTAGAAGAAGAAAAAGAGAGAAAAGATACAGAAAAGCACACATATAGATACAAACTCCCGAGTTCCAGCGGTGTTCAGATAGACACTTCAAGATGAAGGTAGCACCAGGACGTGTGGCCTCATGCTGAGCCTTAAATAGCCCTCAGCTTTCATGGGCCCACTCCCCAGGTGGGATTTCTGGTCATTTGGCCCCACAGAGGCTGGGTATGGGGCTCCAGGGGTGGAGTGTGGGGCATTTCCTCTAGTGTGCCAATGACTGGCAACTCAGCCAGGCTGGGATACGGGCCCTTTGGCAGATGTGCGGTAGTTCACTGCCTTGCCTGGGGAAGGCCTGACCTTTCCTCCTTCATACACACGTGTCCCAAAACTTCTGAAATCATCAATCTTTCCAGTCTCTGACACCAGCACAGGAAATTCTGTGGGGATGAATCTGCTCTAGTTTCCAGTGGGCAAGTTCTCAAACAGAATAGAAGGGCTGATGTTACTTCGATCTTCTTGTGGGGACTTCCAGTTCATATTTATTAGAAGTGAACAGTCAGTACTATGACCAGGACTAGAGGGGTTCTGCACCCAGCTGAGTGGAGGAAAGAGACAGCTCTCCTGGACTGTGTGGATTGATTGATTGCCTGTCACATTGGACCCACAAGAGCAGGCGGCTTTGGTCAATATCAGTGCAAAACGCACCCTGATTGAGCCAATGTGCTGTGTAGGGGCAGAATCCATCTCTGTTCCTGGGGTGACAGGGAATCCCAACAGCTGTGACTGTACTGCAAGCTGAAGAGAGTCTTTAGTTCAAACAGCTGCAAATAATAAAACACCACTGGTACAGAGGCCCTGTGTATCCTTGGCATAGATCACCTCAGCAGAGGATATTTCAAGGACCCAGAAGGGCATCGTTGGGCTTTTGGGATAGCTGCTGTGGAGACAGTGGAAATTAGAGAGCTGGTCCCTGGTGCCTCAGGGGACCTGCTGAGGCTCAAAGAACAACAGGCACTGATTACTACCACAACAGTGCATTGTCAAAAACATTGCCCCAGCTGGGACTGTGTGACCCCCATCCATGAGATGGTTCATGAACTGGAGAACTCAGGAGTGGTCAGCAAGACTCGCAAGCCTTTACAGTCCCATATGGCCTGTGCATAAGTCTAAGGGAGAGTGGAGACTGACAGTAGAGTATCATGTCCTGAATGAAGTCACACCATCACTGAGTGCTGCCATGCCAGACATGCTCAAACTTCAGTGTAAACTGGAGTTCACGGCACCAGGGACACAACTGACGTGTTTTTCTCCATTCCTTCATCGGGAGAGTGCAGGCATAGTTTGCCTTCACTTTCACAGGAATCCAGTAATAGCCCCAGGGCTGGAAACACAGCCCCAGTATTTATCATGGCACTAGAAAAAAGGTGAGGTTCCAGAACATCTGCAGTACATCCACCACATCACTGTATGAGGCAGCACAGCAGGGGAAGTTTTTGGAAAGGAGAGATGATACTCCAGATCCTCCTGAAAGCTGTTTTTGTCATAAAACAAAGTAAGGTCAAGGGAGCTTCCCAGGAAATACATCTTCTTGGAGTAAAATGGCAAGACGGCTATAATGCAATTCCCATGAATTCAGTCAATAAAATAGCAGATCTGTCCCCACTGACCGAGCAAGAAGTAAGTTTCCTAGGCCCTCTGGGCTTTTGGAGAATGCATATTCCAGAGTACAGTCAGATGTGACATAGAGGAATAATTTTAAGTGGGGTCTTGAACAAATTATTTTATATATAACAATCCATTTATGCAGTAGCCCTTGGGGCAGTCAAGACAGGACAAGATGAGAAAAATCCAGTGGATAGACATTGGGGTGGGTAAAAACCTCAACTGAAGGCTATGGGAAAACCCCTCTTAGCTGTGGAGAGTAAAGTACCACCCACATTGCCACCTGTTCAGTTTTATGTAAATGTTGCCAGAAAGTTCTATAGTTTCTTTGTTATCATTGGTTAAAATTTGGTGCATTGTTTTACATATTCCTAATCCACAGTTTTTATTGGTCCCTTTCGCATAGACTCCACCCCTACCTTGGTTTATATAAATTACTGTGTTACCCTGTGCCTCGCCTTTTGTGTGCATGCCCATATGTGTTTGGATTATGCGTTTGTTATTTTGCTTATTAAAGATCTTTATTTTTTGGACCACACAATTGTGCCCATCCCTATTTATTTTCACCACCCTCTGCCCTGAAGTCAGGGGACCAAAAGGTTTGTTGCAGCCACCCACGCTGCAACAGATTGACCAAGGATGGACCCTGGCCAGGTATTGAATAACCGCTCAGGCTATTCACCGAGTCTTCACAGAAGTATGGCGAACATCTTCTTTATTTCTAGTTTATTTCTAGCTTTAGCACAGTTTTATAGGGTCTGACAGGGTCCGTGGGCTTAGCAAGTTGCTATTGGTTAATACATATTGTTTACATTCTTTCCCCAGTCCAGAATGCCATTGTTTCCCTTTATTCTCACTGTTCCAGGAGAGTTTCAACGACACTGAGTTTAATATTGTCACCTGGATTGAAAGCTGGCTTGTGCAGACAGGCTTTTACTAAAATGTCATGCTTTCACTCTGTTAAAATGTTTTGCTACAATTGCCCTTTTCTCTTTTTGCACAAGCCAGGCTTTAGATGCGATTCATTCTATACTTTTACAGATACAAGATAACATACAGCTTAAAACAACTATCCCTATTAATACCATATGTAAAATTCATCCCCCTTTCAGCACAAGAGACTTCAACCATCCAGTAATGCCCCAGTTGGCTAACCAACTCCCAATGGGGTCACTACCTTCTTTCAGGGCATATAACCCATCCTGTAGCTGTTTTAGTTGCTTGTGGATTGAAACTGAATGGTCAGTAAGGTTCAAACAGCACATACCTTCAAACTCTTCACAACCATGTCCTTGTGCTAAGAGCAAGAAATCAATTGCAGCTCGATTTTGCAATACGGTGTGACATACACTACTTACATCAGCTGAAAGTTCACTTAACATTGTTGATGTCAAATTCAGTTCCTTCCTGGTCCAACAAGCTTGCCTTCTTAAAGTTGACAAGCCTTTAGCAGCAGCTGCTCCTGGAGTAAAAAAGGAGGCTACCCATACTATACCACAACCCCAAAAGTCTGGGTCTCTATCATCATGACACTGTAATTCATTCAGGCTTCGCTTTGACTGTTGGATGTTTTTTATCTTACCCGCTATATTCAGCAATTGGTAAATTTGGTAAATCAGTAAATCAGTAAATTTGGATGGAACAAAGTAAGTTTCCCAAGGTAACAGGGTCCTCCATGTGGGCTAGCAGGAATCCCATTCCATGCTGCAGCTCCACAGATTAAGTGTATTGCACTAGGTAATCACCTTGGTAATCGTCCTGTGAGATTGCACCGTGAATAAAAGGCTTTACTTTTGGTGTTAGTGATAAGATCAACTATAGGGTTAACTGTAGCCCACTGTAGCATCACTTTGTTGGAGTGGCTTTTTGTTGGGGGCTCAAACATTATCCATCCACCTGAGGTATTGGTGGAGCCTAACAAGTCCAATTTGAGAACTTCCATAATTTTTGCTTGCCAGCAGGCTTCAAGTTGTCTTGACGTGAAGCCAACAGTGTGATTGCACTCTCCTAACATTGCCAATTGATTCAGTGGAGTTTCATTGCTAACTAAACCTTTAAGTGCTTGAGGATCTCATTCAAGGACTCCTATAAGACAGGTGCAAAAAGGATCTCCAGGTGTGGCTAAGCTTAAACACATTGTTTTTTGGCCTGTTAAGTGTGCCAGGGCGACCCATATGTTCTGTCACTTTTGGATGTTAGTTAGCAACACAGTTGGGACCATACACAGCACAATTACTATGAGCAGTTTGTTCCACACTAAATGACACCATACTTTCAGAATCACAGCTAATCAGGCTTTTGTAATTTGTTGAATGAATTCCTTTAAGGTTTAAAGTTAAATGAACTTTCAAATATGCTTACCTTAACTCTTGACGGGGGAATACTTACACCTTGTACTAATATCTTCTCTACAATTATCAATAACCTACAGGTAACAATTATCACACAAGCTAAAGTTTTCATCCTCATTTATTCTCTAACTACTTTTAACACATGTGTTCTGGTATTTATGCAATCTAAGCTTGAAAGCAATTTGCTTAAAGGGTAAAAATACAGCTACAATTTTGCTTTTATATACAGTCAGATGGAGTCTCTATACTCTTTTTAGATCTTTTACAGAATTCTTCTCACAAACAGACTATGATTTAACACGATTCAGTCTTGGAACATCCACTGTTCCTGTGACGTCAGCCGGCAGCTGATCAGTGACTGACTGAGGGCATTGATGTTCTGATTGTTCTTCACATCCTTTCAAATCTGAAAACAGAAAATAACTGAAAAAATTGGTAGAGACACAACATCATGATGACAACATAAAATTTCTGTTGGCAAACTGTCTGTGTAGTTTTCAGGCACAACTGTGTCCTGGCAGCTCCACTTCTGATCTTGTCTGGAGTACTAAGGCTGTATGATGACGTCTCCGTTCACCAGGTCTCATGTTTTCAGAGGCAGACAGTCTGGTCAGATGAACAGGTGACTTTTTTGAACCAGTCAACAAAACACAGGCACTTCTCCCTTTGAAGTCAATGAATCATTTTGACTTAGCTGTGGTACACTTAATTGTAAATTCAGCTTATATGATCTTGCTAAATTTTTGATATAAATATTTCATTATTGTGGTCTAAATTTCTAATGCACCTACTACACTAATCAAATGCTTTTAGGGCATCAAAGCCCCCCATTTTTAAAAAATTAGATGTACTTCCATCATGCACATCAATATCAACACAAAATCATATACACAATGAATAAAAAACCGATAGCAGTTAAAAATCAATCAAATAATAAACTTTTTTAATAATACATGTGATATAGAATTACTATTAACTACTAAAACACTGCACTAGCATCTCATAGTCTGCAAACACACAACAAAATCAGTGAAGGATTGGATAACCACCTTCGGAAATGATTCTCCAAGCCCACTATAAAATTGATCTAGCTGTCATATTAATAGGGTCAAATTGCCAAGTCAAAAGTGACTCAAATACTGATTTGGTGCAGAAGACATCTGGATCTGTTGGCAAACATTTTATCTAGGTAAAGTCAAGGCTTGGCAAGGGCCTTAGGCTTTAAACTGGGAAGATGTCTCTTAACTCATTTTTCAGAACAAAGTTCTCAATAGTAGCAGCGATGAGATGCTTACAGCACAGCAAACTGTTAAAAGGCTTTTACATTTTACATTTGCTTTATCCCCCCCCCGGGGTCTGTTTCACTCTCCACCCCTCCCAGCCCGGTGTCGGAGTTCAATCTTACCTTTTTCTGTCGTTTTCTGGCGGTGGAAAGATACTTGTTGCCCTGGAATCGGTCCCTTGGTGCTGGAGGATTTTCGACTCCTTTTCAGAAACTTTTTTTGCTGTATTTTTTAAACTGCATCCAAAGTCTCCAAAGAACGGCTCACCCTGGCTCAAATAAGCCTTTAAACGTGGGCTTGTATAGCCCCAGGTTGGGCGCCACTCTGTTGTAATCCTTCTCCCCGATGGGACCCCTTTGTTCCACCCCCCGTGGTGAGAGCATGCTCGTCTCAAGGCACAGGCTGCCGAGGGGGTCCTGGAGTGGATACAACACGGACTCAAAGTATCTAGACACAGGCGGCTCAAACTTGCTGGAGTAATCCCGGGTTTATTGTCTGTCGTCCATCCGGGGCAAGAGAGAGACAGAAATGCTCTGGGTCTCATCTCTTATACCAGGGGGCAGGGGTGATTAGGGGATGCAGGGAGGTCACAGCCAATGGGAAGGGGGAAGGGAAAGAAGGTTTTCAGGTAAGAACTCACATTACACAAACCAGAGGTGAGTTTTACCCTTGGGAGGTACCAAGATTTTTAGATACACTACAACAGCTAATGTTTTGGTTTTGGCGTACCTAGACACTGTGCTATACCATTCACCTTGACTGGGAATTGAAAGAAAATGACTTTGAGGAAGCTGCATAGAGAATTTCATCAGGTCAATATGCAAAACTTTGCTTGATTTAATTTTTTGTCTTGGTCATTACTAAGTGACTGTTGCCACAAGACTGTGCTGGGTTCTTTTCAAGGCAAGTGAAAGGAAAGTAATGATGTCATCTTCCCCATGGGTTTTGTAATTTCCCACAAATCACAACGTGCTTAGGTGGTGTCATTTGCTCTTAATCTGTTGTGAGTGCTGTTTCCCCAAGGAGCCTGGCTCCAGGCAGACACAAGGTGGACATTGCCATTCCAGGCACTCAGTGGTGCTGCCTGCAGCCGTGAGCTGAGCCAGGTACAGCCAGGTGCCCTGAGAAAAACGAGCTCTCCCCTGCTGGTGGCTGCAGTCACCTGCCTGCAGGGACATCCCTGCCACTGAAAGGGTGGCTCTTGCCCTGCCTTAGCTTAGGGTAGAGCATTTTACGGCAGCATCATCACAGCTTTTTGGAGAGACAAAATTAAAGTTCAGGATTTCTCATTGGGGACATTCTGTTTCACATGTGAATGATGATTTGTGTGATTCTTGGTGGTGGTGCCCATAGATCCTAAGGGAATATTTAATATTTAGCGACTAATATTAATATTTGGCAGTAGCGAGACAGTTGTGGAACTTGGGGCCGCTTTTGCTTTGGGCTGGCACTGAGAAACTCACGTGAGACAGGTCTGGTTGCTGGTAGGCTACAGGGTGCCTTTGCAGCATGCTCCATGCAGTATCAGTTAGGGACTGGGATTTGTCACAGAATCAGAGAATATGCTGAGTTGGAAGAGATCCACACGGATATTCAAGTCCAGCTCTGTCCCCAAGAATCCCACCATGTGCCTGTGGACCTTGTCCAAATGTTTCCTGAGCTCTGGTGGACTTGGTGCCATGAACAGTCTTGTGGGGAGCCTGTCCTAATACCTGAGCACCCTCTGGGTGAAGAACTCTTACCTAATGCTTGGTTATGGTTTCAGGTAATTTTTTTTAGAAGTCATTCAGGGCTATGGTTTTAGGAGGTGTTTTGCTTGAATGTTGTGGGAAGTTTCTGTATCTACGTTGGATTGAACTTCTCAAAACATTCGTAGTGCCTTCACTCAACAACAGGCAAGTTCACAGTGTTGTAAATAATTTAACTGTGATGTTTGTGTGGTTAGGTTTGCAGGCGAATATTAGAGAGGCCTGGTCCAAGGAACAGGAAGAGGAGAAAGGCATTAAAAATTTGACCTACATTGAAAGATTGAAGGAACGTGTAAAGAAAGGTCAGTGTCTGTGTGTCTGATGGAAGAGACAAAGCTCCTGGATTTCCCACCAATACTCGTGAAGTCTCCATCAGCTACCAAGCACAAGTTTCTGGTTTCAAAACAGTGCCTGCTGTGTCATATCCCCTCCCTCGACCTGCTGGCCACACTTTGCCTGCTGCAGCCCAGGACACACTTGCCTTTCTGGGCTGCCAGCACACACTGCCAGCTCATGCCCAGCCTATCATCCATCAGCACCCCCAAATGCTCCCCACCTTCATCCCCCAGCCTGCCTTGGTGCCAGGGCATGTCCCAACCCCAAAGAAGCAGCACTTTGCACTTGGTCTTGTTGCATCTGATGAGGCCCCAGGGCCACCCCAGTTCCCGAGCTTGTCCTGGTCCCTCTGGATGGCATCCCATGCCTCTATTGCTGGCAAACTTGCTGAGGGTGTGCTTAATGCCACTGTCCGTGTCATTCTTGACATAACTCAGTGCTTGAGCTTACAAACTGGGGAAATCATACAAAACCACTATGCACATAAAGAATTTTTCATAAGAACCTGCCCTTCAGTATCCCTCCTTTACCAGCTTTTAAGGACTGTTTCTTTTTCATGCTTTACTATCTGGATTCTTGTAATCATCTTGATTCATCTGTACATGCTGAACAAATAGAGGTTCAACAGTCTTGGTACATCCTTTTGAATCAACTTCCTTGCCTTCTCCCAAGCCCTCATTTCACAATTTTTTTTCTGTTTTTCTTTTACGCCAGTTAAAATACCAGAGCTCAGGAGAGCCCCACACAGCACTCCAGATTTTGTGCCTGAGAGGAAGAGAACAATGCCCACGAACCCTGCAAAGTTCTTTGGGAGACTTTTCAGTACTGTTTCTCAACGACCCATCAGAGACAGAGTGATTCATTTGCTGGCTTTGAAGACTTACAAGAAGCCGGAGCTACTTGCCCACTTAGAGAGAGAGGGAGTTGTGGGAAAGGACAAAGAATCCCTTGAAAAGATCCTTCAGGAGGTGCGATCATGGAGTTGGTGCTGGGAATGCTGACTCTTAGCTGTCTTATTTTAGGGTTTCAATTAGAAACTTTACCCAGTTTCTCCCCACCTGCAAGCGCGCGTGAGGAAAGAAAAGACACCTTCCAAACTTTTGGGGCATTTTGGGTGTTGTTTTGCTAGAATAGCTAGCAATGATAAACTCTGTAATGTTGTTGCTTCTCATGCCTTATTTCATCCTCTCGCTTTTCCTTGCATTGCTTAACCGCTTCATGGAGTAACTTCACAGGGTGAAACTCTCAACTGGGTGAAAGAGTTTGTTGCTGCCCTTAAAATACTTTGGGACAAATATCTGAGGAGACCAACTTGGTAACCTCGTATGTCCTATGCAGTATTTCATTAGAATGGAGTTGGTGGCCTCTCAATGGTACTTGAGAGGCTTCTGCTGAGATCTGTGGGAAATGGCTTCCTGGGAAGGGTGTTCCCAGCAAATCCGACGTGATAGAGGTGGTGGCCCAACTTTGAGCACAAGGGTTTCTCTCCTGTCCTACGGACTGACTCATCTTCCTTGGCACCCATTATTATTCAGGAACTTTTCCAGTTCTCCTTTCTTTTAGTTCCACTGGTATTTCTTTGTCACAGCCATTCACACAATTCACATTGATTGAAGGATACACTGTCTCCTTCCTTCCTTCCTTTTTAAATATTCCCCTTCAACATAGGCTGTTGCTGAATTAGGCAAGCTTTAATATATAAAGTAGGAATGTTTTGTCTTTGGCTATGAAAAAAGTCTTTTGGAACCTAGTCAAGAGAGGAAAATTCAACATGGATACGGTTTCAGTTGTTCCCACAGTGACTGTTAAGAACTCATTCCTTGAACCTGTGAAGTTTGTTGTGTTTGCCCAGGGCAGTGGCAGGGTGTTTTCACCCGGAAGACACAAATTCACAGTTTCATGAGAGCCATGTTCTGCCATCCCAATGGATGTAGCCCATTTCTTCTTCAAGTTGATGATAAGATTTCAAAGCTCAGCTCGTAAGGGGGTAAAAGGTGAAAACATTTTCTCTTCTCCCTTTATTCTTGTCAATGTTTAAGGAGATTTTGCAGTTGTTGGTTTGCATTCTGAAGGGCCGTGTGAACAGCACTACATCCTGAAAACGATTATTCACCTTTTTCTTAACTTCATAGGGAGGTGGTGTTGATTTTCTTTGCTCTACATGAAAAGCCAGTAGCGTGAACTTGCTGGGATCTTATACGCACAGCCTTCCTGAAAACGATTATTCACCTTTTTCTTAACTTCACAGGGAGGTGGTGTTGATTTTCTTTGCTCTACATGAAAAGCCAGTAGCGTGAACTTGCTGGGATCTTATACGCACAGCCTTCCTTCTCTTCCAAAATGACCTGAATTGTGTTTTTAAGTGAATTTCTTATTCTGGGTATCTTTGTTACTTTTAAGCTGTTGAAGTGTAGTTCTGGGTAGGTTATTGCCTATAAATCTTCCATAGGAAGCTGTAGTTTCCTCTGGGCAGGCTTGAGAACCTTAAGAAAGATAGGCAGTTCTGTCTGTGGAGACAAATGCCGGCATCCTGTGGTGCTTCATGGGATGATGAAAACATGCCTCGTTACAGGCCCAGGCTGTGCTCTGCCATGGCAATGCAGCTGGGAGAAACGAGATGGCAGCAGGTGTCCTCCTGAGGGTGGCAAAATATGGATTTGCCCGTGGAGATGGTGTTCTTCAGGTCTTACTCCAAAAAAAAAGAAACAGGCAAAACCTGGCCTCTCCATGTATTTCAAATGGTGAAGACTGAGAGTTCTGGCATAGTGCACCTTGACTATCAAAGCTGTATTAAAGACCAAAAAACTTGGATACCTGGTGCAGGGTGAGTTTTTCAGAGTGTACATGTCCTCCGTGCTTGCAGCAGTTTGGTATTTAGCAAAATTGATATTACATCCAAATTCCTAAAGGCCAAATGGACCACGCTTGTTTAATATTGTTGCCTCTTACATGACAGCTGCTTTGTTCTTCACATTGAAAAAAGGTCCTGGAAAACTGGTGCGTGATTTTCTTTTCAGCTTTGCAGTAGCGTTTTTACATCTGTGGTCTGCATTTAGGTGTAATGAACATTTATGTTTTGAATGTCTGCCCGCAGGTAGCCAACCTGGATGCAAATGAGAATGCTTTCTGTCTGAAGGAACGTTTCTTGAAAGACATTCAAGAAGATTGGCCTGGCTACAGTGAAAGAGATAGACAGATGCTGGAGGTCACACTTGTTCCGTAAGTTCAGTCAGGACAACGACCATTTCAGAAAACCCTCTGGGAAATGAAGGTCTCTTTTCCCTGTGAGGAAAGAACTATGATTTTTGATATCTTTGCCTTGTAACCTGAAATGTTGGACCACCCTTACAGAAAAACAGTGCCATCTCAGAATGCCGCCAGCACCAGCCAGTCATCATCTCTGGGGCCTTCTGAAAGGGATACTCCACTGAGAGCTGCTCAGGTATTTTGTGATTTTTTTAAGCAATCTCTACCATGTATTATGTTTTATCCCACTTGCTCTTGGTGTCAAAGCTGTGATATGGAGCAGCAGTGTTGTCTTCATATCATAAAAACCTGAAGCGTGTACTTCTCATGGGATTGTTGTCTACTTTCCAAGATGGTTGCAATATGTTAAAGCCTGCAGCAAGCTTGCACACGTGTCTTGTTTCTGATGGGGCATAGGAAGGTCTGCTAAGGACAGTATGTGTACATACATGTCTTTAATACCTGGCTGTGTCTGGGCAGGGTTCTTGAAAATCTGGCAGCTCTAGTTCCTAAAACATGCACTGCTGCCGTTCGGTTTCTGTGACCTCAGGACCGCGCCAGCCGGGAGTAGTGTGGTAACTGGGTTGCCTGAAAACAAAAGAATTTTAATGGCTAAACGGTTGAAGGCACATGCATTATGGGGTCAACTCCAAAGGAACTCCAAAATGAGGGAAACATAACTATATATCTATAATACAAGAATCAACAGGAACGCAGAACATAACCTTTTATCTAAAACAATAATGACCAATCAGAAACAAGAATTAGAAACATTGCTTAATATGGAACTACAACATTAACATCATAACTCCCACGATCCATTTCTCCTCACCTTGACTAGCAGGCCTTAAGTCTACGGTTACCTGGCGTTGGCCGACTGCCGCAATGCACGGGCATCCCAGTGCTACTGTTTGAATAGAAATCCTAGGGAAGTCTAGAGTAAGGACAAATTACAGTAGTGATGCATTTGTAGGAAATCCTGGTTTTCTGCCCTAGGCGGCATTTAGACCCCCATTTTGATTCAGGCTATCCCATATGTGAGGAGGGAACTCTGAATCATCAGGGAATACCTCTGACTTTTCACGCTTAAGATCAAGAGATGGCCTGTTTTCTTACCAATACAAGAGGGCAAGGCAAATCTTTTGAAAGAAGCTCGGAAAACACTACATCAAAGGTGTATTTTATATACCTTAAAGAATTCTCTATAAATACCGGAGGGAGGACACAGCTCTGCTTTTCCCTAGCTCTGTTCCAGCCAGAGGAGGAAATGCTGCAGGCGTCAGCATCCTTTTCTGAGCCATCCCTGTGCCCACAGGATTTCTGTCAGCAGGCTGGCACAGAGCCATGTCTGGCACTCCTGCTGTTCTCCAGGGAAGGGCCCTCCATCACGGGCCTTTCCCCCCCGAGCTTTTAATGCTCCCATCCAGGACATCGGGCAGCCCCGAGCGGGAGTGAAAGCCCATGGTCTGTCCCAAACCCTGCGGGAACGGGAAATTTTTGGGAAAAAGGGATGGTTTCAGAAAAGGGCGGCTGGCGCCTTCAGCTTTTCCCTTTTCTTTGGCGGGAAAGGGGCTGGGAAAAGCAGGCTGTGTCCCCCCTCGGTATTTATAGAGAATTCTTTAAGGTTAAAAAATTTACACTTTTGAGGTAATTTTTTCTGAGCTTCTTTCAAAAGATTTCCCTTTTCCCCTTTGTATTGGTAAAAAAAACGGGGCCATCTCTTGTTTTAAAGGTAAAAAGTCGAGGTTTTCCCCTGATGATTCAGAGTTCCCCCCCAAAAATATGGGATACCCTAAATTTTTCAAAAGGGGGGCCCAAAATGCCCCCTGGGGGCAGAAAAAACGGGGTTCCCTACAAATGCATCATACTGTTTTTTTTGGGCCCTTTAAATCTGGATTTCCCCTTTGGATTTCTTTTCCCAAAACAGTAGCTTTTGGGTTTTGTTCATGCATTGCGGGTCGGCCAACGCCAGGAAACCCGGGATAAAATTTAAAGGCCCTGCTGGGTAAAGGGGTGAGGGGGGAAAAATGGATCGGGGGGTTTTTATGATTTTAAATTTGTTTGTAGTTCCATATTAAGAAATGTTTCTTTTTTCTTTTTTTTCTGATTGGTCATTATTGTTTTAGAAAAAAGGTTATTTTTCTGCGTTTGTTGATTTTGAATTTAGAATTTTTTAGTTATGTTTCCCCCATTTTGGATTTTCCCTTTTGGGAAATAGACCCATAATGCATGTCCCTTTAACCTTTTTAAGCCTTTAAAATTTTTTTTGTTTTCAGGCAACCCAGTTCCCCAAAATTACTCCCGGCTGGCGGGGCCCTGGGGGTTCACAAAAACCGAACGGAAAGCAGTGCATGTTTTGGGAAAAACTAGAGCTGCAGATTTTCAAGAACCCGGGCCCGGGACACAGCCGGGGTATTAAAGAATTTTATGTACACATACTGCCCTTTTGCGGGACCTTCCTATGCCCCATCAAAAAACAAGACACGTGTGCAAGCTTGTTTCCCAGGTTTTTTAACATATTGAAAACCATTTTGGGAAAAGTAGAAAAACAATCCCGGAAGTACACGCTTCGGGTTTTTTTATGATATGAGGAAAAACCACTGCGCTCCATTTCCCCAGCTTTGACCCCAAAGGGAGAAAGGGGGGATAAAACTTTAATACTTTTTTAGGGGATTTTTTAAAAAAAAATCACAAAAAAAACCTGAGCAGCTCCCCGGGGAAAGGTATCCCTTTGGAAGGGCCCCCAAACCCAGAGAAAAAATAAACCGGGGGGGCGGGGTGCGGGCGGAAATTCTGGATGGCCCCTATTTTTCTGAAAGGGGTGGTCCAAAATTTCAGGTTACAGGCAAAGATATAAAAAGTCTTGTTTTTTCCTCCAGGGAAAAAGAGCCCTTCTTTTCCCCAGGGGGGTTTTTCTGAAATGGTCTTTTGCCCTGACGGGAACTTACTAAAACACGTGTGCCCTCCGCATCTGTCTATCTCTTTCATGTACCCCAGGCCAATCTTCTTGAAGGGTCTTTCAAGAAATTTTCCCTTTTCCAGACAGAAAGCTTTTTTCATTTGATCCGGGTTTGGCTCCCTGCGGGGCAGACTTTTTAAACATAAATGTTCATTACCCCCCTAAATGCAGCCCAAAAGTTTGTAAAAACGCTACGGCCAAAGCTGAAAAGAAAAATCACCCCACCAGTTTTCCAGGGCCCTTTTTTTTAAATGTGAAAAAAAAAAAGCAGTGTCATGAAAGAGGAAAATATTAAAAAAGGGCGGCCCTTTTGGGCCCTTTTGGAAATTTTTGGATGTAAAACCCCAATTTTGCTAAATAAAAAACTGCTGCAAGCACGGAGGACAGGGTTCCTCTGAAAAAAATTTCGTCCTGCCCCAGGTACCCCAATTTGGGACAGCTCTGATAGTAAAGGGTTTTAAATATCCCCTGAACTCTCATTTCTTCACCATTTGAAATACATGGAGAGGCCATTTTTTTGCCGGGTTTCCTTTTCTTTGGGCAATACCTGAAAAAACCCTTTCCCATGGGCAAACCCATTTTTTTGCCCCCCCTCAGGAGGAAAACCTGCTGCCTTCTTGTTTAAACCCAGCTGCATTGCCATGGCGGGAGCACGCCTGGGCCTGAAAACGGGGCATTTTTTTTCCATCATCCCATAAAGGGCACCTGAAGGGTGCTTGGTGAAATGAGAAGAATGTTGGCTTTTGTCCCCCACAGACAAAACCCTCCCCTTCTTTTTTAAAGGGTTCTCAAGCCAAATCAAAAGGAAACTACAGCTTCCCATGGAAGATTTATAAGCAAAAACCCTACCTAGGGCTACACTTCAACACCTTAAAAGTAAAAAGGGGATCCCCCAGAATCGGGAAATTTTCACTTAAAAACAAAATTCAGGACTTTTGGGAAGAAAAAGGAAAGGGCCTGGGAAATAAGTTCCCAGCAAGTTCACGTTACTGGCTTTTCTTTGTAGGAAAAAGAAAATCAACCCAAAACCCCCCTATGAAGTTAAAAAAAAAGGTTTGGAAATAATCGTTTTCGGGGAAGGCTGTGCGTATAAGACCCCGAAAGTTCCGCTACTGGTTTTTCATTTTAGAGCAAAGAAAATCAAACCCCCCTCCCTTTTAAATTTAAGGGAAAAAAGGTAAATTTTAATCGTTTTCAGGTTTGTAGTGCTGTTCACAGGGGCCCTTCAGAATCCCAAACCCAACCCAACTGAAAATCTCCTTAAACATTGACAAGAAAAAAGAGAAAAAAGGGAAAATTTTTTTCACCTTTCCCCTTTCCTTAGGAGCTGAGCTTTAAAAATTACCCAAAAATTGAAGGAAAATGGGCTACGTCCATTAGGAGGGGCGAATATGGCTCTCTTTTTAAATTGTGAATGTTTCGGGTTTAAAAAAAACCCTTTGCCAGGGGCCTGGATAAAACACCACAAACTTCACAGGGTTAAGGGAATGAGTTTTTAACGTTACTTTTGGGAAAAAAAATAAAACCGTTTTCCATTTTGGGAATTTTCCCTTTCTTGGAAATGGGTTTCCAAAAGATTTTTTTTTTTAGCCAAAGGCAAAACTTTCCCTTTACTTTATATATTAATGTTTTGGTTTAAATTCAGCAACGCCTATTTTCCCCCTATGGAAGGGGAATTTTTAAAAAAGGAAGGAGCATTTTTTCCTTAAATCAATGTGAATTGTGTGAAGGGCTGCGAAAAGAAATACCAGGGGAAAAACTAAAAGGGGGGAAACGGGAAAAAAATTTTCCCAAATATAATGGGTTTGTAAAAGAAGATGAGGATTAATCCATAGGAAGGAAAAAAAACCCTTTTTGTCAAATTTTGGGTACCCCTCTATCATGTAGGATTTGCTGGGGGCCCCTTCCCGGAAAGGGCATTTTTTTCCCCAGATTCAGCGAAGTCTCTCAATTTCCCTTTGGGGAAGCCCCAACTCCTTTCTAATGAAATATGCTAGGACTATGAGGTTAAAAATTTTGGTTTCCTAAAGAATTTGCCCCAAAGGTTTTTTAAAGGGGCAACAACAAACTATTTCCCCCAGTTGGGGGTTTTCACCCTGTGAAGTTACTCCATGAAGGGGTTTAAGCAATGAAAGGGAAAAAAAGCGAGAGGATGAAATAAGGCATGAGAAGCAAAACATTCCCGAGTTTATATTGCTAGCTTTTTCTAGCAAAACCCCCAAAAATCCCCCAAAAAATTTTGGGGAAAGGTGTCTTTTTTTTCCCTCCCCGCGGGTTTCAGGTGGGGAAAAACTGGGAAAAATTTTTCTTTTGGGAAACCTTTAAAATAAGACAGCTAGGAGTCAGCATTCCCAGCACCAACTCCGTGATCTCACTTCCTGAAGGATCTTTTCAAGGGATCCTTTGTCCTTTCCCACAACTCCTTCTCTCTGTAAGCGGGCAAGTAGCTCTGGCCTCTTGTAACTTTTCAAAGCCAGCAAATGAATCACTCTGTCTCTGATGGGTCGTTTAAAGGACACAAGTATGAAAGTCTCTGGAAAAAAATTTTTGCAAAGTTTGGGGGGGGGCATTGCTCTTTTTCCTCTCAGGCCCCAAAAATCTGGAGTGCTGTGTGGAGCCTTGGAGCTTGGTTTTTAAATGGAGTGAAAAAAAAAACAGAAAAAAAATTGTGAAATGAGGGTTGGGAAAAGGGAAGGAAAAGTGATTAAAAGGTTTTGTCCCAAGACGGGTTAAACCCTTATTTGTTCAGCATGTACGGGTTTAATCAAGATGATTACAAAATAGAGAAAAAAAGCGAAAAAAAAAACGCCCTTAAAAAGGGGTTTAAAGGAATTTATTAAAGGGGCCCATTTTTAAATAAAAAAAATTTCTTTAAAAAAAAATTTAAAAAAAGTTTTTTTATATATTTCCCCTTTTTAACCCCCCAACATTTTCCCTTTAAAAATTTTTTAACAACATCCCTTCCACCCTTTTAAAAAAATTTTAACAACCCATTTTTTCCCTTTTAATTTTTTTTTTTTAAAAATTTTTTTGGGGTTGGGGGGCCCCGGGTGTTTTTGGGGCCCCCCGGGGGGGGGGGGGTTGCGGGGCCCCAAAGGGCCCAGGCTGGGGGATGAAGGTGGGGGGGGGATTTGGAGGTGTTGATGGATGATACGCTGGGCATGGGGCGGGGCAGTGTGTCCCGGCACCCAGAGAGGCAACTGTGTCCTGGGCTGCAGAGGAAAAGTGTAGCCAGCGGGTTTCGAGGGAGGGGTTTATGACACAGCAGGCAACGTTTGGGAAAACCAGGAAAAAAACATGTTTGGTAGCAACGGAGATTTTCATGGTTTTTGGTAATTGGAAACCCCGGAGCTTTGTCTTTTCCCAATCAGACCCCAAAAGACACGACCTTTCTTTAAAAATTTCCCTTAAATTTTAAATTGTAGGTCAAATTTTTTAATGCCTTTCTCTCTTTCCTTTTCCCCTTGGCCCAGGCCTCTCTAATATTCGCCTGAAAAACCTAAAACACAAACATCCATTAAATTATTTACAACACTGTAACTTGCCTTTTTATTGAGTAAAAGGACTACTAATTTTTTTGGAAAAGTTAAACCCAATGTAGATACAAAAAACTTCCCACAGCATTCAAGAAAAAACCCCCTCCTAAAACCAACCCCTGAATGACTTCAAAAAAATTTTTACTAAAAACCTACCCAAAGCATTGGGTTTAAGATTTCCCTTCCCCCAAAGAGGGTGCTCAGGTTTTTGGAAAAGGCCCCCCACAAGACTGTTCATGGAAACCAAGTCCACCAGAGCTCGGGAAAGATTTGGAAAAGGGTTTCCAAACGGCCATGGTGGGATTTTTGGGGGGGCCCAGACTGGATTTGGGAATACCCGTTTGGGTTTCTCTTCCTACTCAGCAAATTCTTGTTTCTGTGAAAAACCCCGGGGCCCCTTTTAAACTGATACGGGCCATGGAGCATGCGGGCAAAGGCACCCTTTTGCCTACCAGAAAACCAGACTGTCTCACGTGATTTTTCTCATGCCCCCCAAAAGAAAAAAAGTGGTCCCAATTTCCCCACAACTTTTCCCACTACTGCCAAATATTAATTTTATTTCGTTTAAATATTAAATATTCCCTTAGGATCTAGGGAAACCCCCCCCCCGGGTTTCCCCAAAAACCATTTTCCCACATGGAAACCCCAAGGGTCCCCAGTGAAAAAATTCCTGAATTTTAATTTTTCTCCCCAAAAAGCTGTGATGATGCTGCCGTAAAAATGTCTCCCCAAAGTTTAAGGCAGGGGCAAAGAGCCCCCCTTTCGTGGAGGGATGCCCCCTGCAGGCAGGGGATGCAGCCACCAGCGGGGGGAGAGCTCGTTTTTTTTTGGGGGCCCCCTGGTGTCCCTGGCTCAGTCCGGCTGCAGGCGCCCCCACTGAGTGCCTGGAATGGAAATGTCCCCTTGTGTCTGCCTGGACCCGGCCCCTTTGGGGAAAAAGCATAACCAAAAAGATTAAAAAACAAATGACACCCCCAAAGGGCACACTGTGATTTTTGGGAAATTAAAAAAAACCAGGGGGAAAAGGACGAAAACATTATTTCATTTGATTTGCCTTGAAAAAAAAACCCAAACAGGGTTCTTTTTGGCAACACCCACTTAGAAATGCCCAAAGGGAAAAAAAATTAAATCAAGCAAAGTTTTGCATTTTGGCCTGATAAAATTTCCCTCTATCCCAACTTCCTCAAAGTCTTTTTTCTTTAAATTTTTCCAGTCAAGGTGAGGGGTTTTTAGAAACAGTCCCTAGGTATTTCCAAAAAAAAAACATTAGCTGGTTGTAGTGTATCTAAAAAATTTTGGTACCCCCCAAGGGGTTTAAACCCTCCCTTGGTTTGTGTAAGGGTGAGTTTTTAAACCTGAAAAACCTTTTTCCCCCTTTCCCTTTTTCCCCATTGGGGTGCCCTCCCTGAATCCCCAAATTCACCCCTGCCCCCTGGTATAGAGATGAGACCCAGAGTTTTTCTGTCTTCTCTTGCCCCGGATGGAGACGGGTCAAAAAAACCCGGGATTACTCCAGCAAGTTTGGGGCCCCCTTGTGTTAGAAATTTTGAGCCCGTGTTGTTTTCCATTTCCGGGAAACCCCCTGGGGAAGGCCTGTGCCTTGAGACGAGCATGTTTCACCACGGGGGGTGGAAAAAAAGGGGGGGGCCCCACGGGGGAGAAGGTTCCCAACAGAGTGGGGGCCCAACCGGGGGGCTATAAAAGGGCCCCCCTTTTTTTAAAGGCTTTTTTGAGCCAGGGTGAGCCGTTTTTTGGGAAAGACTTTGGATGCATTTTAAAAAAATTTAAGAAAAAAAAGTTTCTGAAAAGGAGTGGGAAAACCCTCCAGCACCAAGGGCCCGGATTCCAGGGCAACAAGTATTTTTCCCACGCCGGGGAAAAAGGGACAGAAAAAAGGTAAGATTGAACCCCGCCCACCGGGCTGGGGGGGGGTGGAGAGTGAAACGGGACCCCGGGGGGGGGATAAAGCAAATGAAAAATTTTAAAAAGCCTTTTTAACAGTTTGCTGTGCTGTAAGCATCTCATCGCTGTTTCTATTGAAAAACTTTTTTTTGAAAAATGAGGGTTAAAGGGAGCATTTTTCCCATTTTTAAAGCCAAAGGGCCCTTGCCAACCCTTGATTTTTACCTAGATAAAATGTTTCCCAACAGACCCAGATGTCTTCTGCCCCAAAACCCAGTATTTGAGTCACTTTTGATTTGGCAATTTCCCCCTTTTTATAGGGACAGTAGAACCCAATTTTAAAGTGGGTTGGGGGAATCATTTCCAAAGGGGTGGTTTCCAATCCTTCACTGATTTTGTTGTGTGTTTGCAGACTATGAGATGTAGTGCAGTGTTTTAGTATTAAAAAGTAATTCTATATACATTTTATTTTTAAAAAAAGTTTTTTATTTGATTGATTTTTAATGCTATGGGTTTTTTTTATTATTTTTGTACATGGTTTTGTGTTGATATTGATGTCCCTGAGGGAAAGAAAATTCGATTTTTTTAAAAAATGGGGGGTTTTTGATCCCCCAAAAAGGCATATGATTAGTTTTGTAGGTGCATTGGGAAATTTGGGCCAAAATTAATGAAATATTTATATAAAAAAATTTAGAAAGATTTTAAAGCGGGAATTTACAATTAAGTGTACCACGCAAAGTCAAAATTTGATTCATTGATTTCCCAAAGGGGGGAAGTGCCTGTTTTTTGTTGACTGGTTCAAAAAAGTAAAACCTGTTCATCTGACCAGACTGTTGCCTCTGGAAAAACTTGAGACCGGGGGAACGGAGACGTCATCATACACCCTTTAGTACCCAGAAAAGATCAAAAAGGGGGAGCTGCCAGGCCCACAGTTGTGCCAAAAAAAATTTACACGGGACAGTTTGCCAACAAAAATTTTTATTTTGTCATATGAGTTGTGCCCTCAAACCAATTTTTTCAGTTATTTTCTTTTTTTAAAAATTTGAAAGGATGTGAAGAACAATCAGAAATCAATGCCCCAGTCGGGCCCACTGATCAGTTTGCGGGGGGAGGGACGTAACGGGAAAACAGTGGATTTTTCCAAAGACTGAATCTTTTTTAAATATCGTCTTTTTGTGAGAAAAATTTTTGTAAAAGATTTTAAAAAGGGTATAGAGATCCTTTTGATGTATAAAAAAGAAAAAATTGTAGTTTGTATTTTTCCCCTTTAAAGAAAAATTGCTTTCAAGCTTAGATTGAAATAAATACCAGACCCGTGTGTTAAAAGTAGTTAGGGGAAAAATGAGGTTTGGAAAACTTTAGTTGTGTGAAAATTTGTTCCCTGTAGGTTTTTTGATAATTTTTGGGGAAGGGATTTAGTAAAAGGTGAAAGTTTTTCCCCCGTAAAGATTTAAAGGTAAGCATATTTAAAATTTTCATTTAATTTAAAAAACCCTTTAAAAGGGAAAATTCATTCAACAAATTAAAAAAGGGTTGATTAGCTTTTAAATTCTGAAAGTATGGTGTCTTTTTGGGTGTGGAACAAACTGTAATGTAATTGTGCTGTTTTATGGCCCCAAAACTGTGTTGCTAACTAACACCCAAAAGGGTGACGGGAAACTATGGGTCGCCCCTGGCAATTTAAACAGGCCAAAAACAATGTTTTTAAGCTTGGGCCCCCACCTGGGGGATCCTTTTTGCCCCTTTGTCTTATAGGAGCCCTTTGGGAAGGGAAAATCCTCAAGCATTAAAGGTTTTAGTTAGAAATTTAAAACCCCCACTGAATAAATTTTTGGGCAATTTTTAGGGATTTCAATCACACTGTTGGCTTCATTTTCAAGAAAAACCTTGAAGCCTGCGGGCAAGCAAAAATTAGGGGAAGTTCTAAATTGGACTTGTTAGGCCCCAAAAAAACCCTCGGTGGTTTGGAAAATTTTTTTGGGGCCCCTGAAAAAAAACCCACCCCAACAAAGGTTTGCTACAGTGGGCTACAGTTAACCCTATAGTTGATCTTTTTCACTAAACACCGAAATTTAAAGTTTTTTTATTCACGGTGCAATCCACAGGACTTTTTCCAAAAGTGTTTTGCAGTGAATTACATTTAAATCTGGGGGAGCTGGGGCAGGGAATGGGACCCTCCCAGCCCACATGGGGACCCGTTCCCTTGGGGAAAATTTTACTTTGTTCCATCCAAATTTACTGATTTACTGATTTACCAAATTTCCCAATTCTGAATATAGCGGGTAAGTAAAAAACTTCCCAACAGTCAAAGCAAAGGGCTGAATAAATTTTACGTGTCATGATGATAAAAGGAACCCGATTTTTTGGGGTTTTTGGAAATATTTATGGGAAAGCCTCCTTTTTTTCTCCAGGAGCGCTGTGCAAAAGGGCTTGTAACTTTAAAAAGGCAAGCTTGTTGGCCAGGAAGGAATAAATTTTGACTTTCAACAATGTTAAGTTAATTTTCAGCTGAGGGTAAGTAGGGGTATGTCACCCCGTTTGAAAAAAAATCGAGCTGCAATTGATTTCTTGCTCTTTAGCACAAGGAAAGGGTTTTTGTAAAGATTTTTTAAAAGGGGTTATGTGCTTTTTAAACCCTTTTATGACCTTTCAGTTTAAAATCCACAAGCAACTAAAACACCCTACAGGAGGGGTTTAATATCCCCTGAAAAAAAGGTTTGGGGTCCCCCCGGGGGTTTTTATTTTTTGAAACCCTTTTTTTTTAAGTTTTTTTTTTTACCCAAAATGGGGCATTACGGGATGGTTAAAAAGTTTTCTTGTGCAAAAAGGGGGGGATAAATTTTTACATTTGGTTTATTAATGGGGATGGGTTTTTTTTAAAGCTGTATGTTATTTTGTTTCTGTGGGAAGTTTTGGGAAAAATTTTCCCCTCTAAAGCCGGGGCTTGTGCAAAAAAAAAAAAAGGGGGCAATTTTTAGCAAAACTTTTTTTTAACGGGAGTAAAAGCATGAATTTTTATTTAAAAGCTGTCTGCACAAGCCAGCTTTCAATCCGGGTGAAAATTTAATTAAATTTCCAGTGTCGTTGAAAATCTCCGGGGAAAAACGTGGAAAATTTAAAGGGAAAAAAAGGGGCTTCTGGATTGGGGAAAGAATTGTAAAAAAATTATGAAATTAACCAATACCCAACTTGTTTAAGCCCACGGACCCTGTAAAGACCCTATAAAAACTGTGTTTTAAAGCTAAAAATTTAAACTAGAAATAAAGAAGTGTTCCCCATATTCTGTAAAAGGACTCGGTGAATAGCCTGTGGGGTTTATTCAATACCTGGCCGGGGTTTCCCCCTTTTGGGTCAATCTGTTGCAGCGTGGGTGGCTGCAACAAACCTTTTGGTCCCTAAACTTCGGGCAGGGGGTGGTGAAAAAAAATTTGGGTATGGGCCCCGGATTTTGTGAAAAAAAAAATAAAGTTCTTTAATAAGAAAAAATAAAAAAAGCATAACCCAAAAACTTTTGGGGGCATCCCACACAAAAGGCGAGGCACAGTGTAACACATTAACTTATATAAAAAAAGGTAGGGGGGGCGTCAAAAGTGAAAGGGCCCCAATAAAGGACGGGGGGTTTAGGAATATAAAAAAACAATGCCCCAAAATTTTTAAAACCAATGAAAAACAAAGAAACTATTGAACTTTCTGGCAACTTTTTACAAAAAAATGAACAGGGGGCAATGTGGGTGGTACTTTACTTCCCAGTTAAGGGGTTTTCCCAAAAGTTCATTTGGGGTTTTTTTACCCCCCCCAAATTGTCTACCATGGATTTTTTCTTTTGGGTCCTGTTTTTGACTCCCCCAGGGGCTACTCATAAATGGATTTTTAATATAAAATATTTTTTTCAAGCCCCCCATTTAAAAAATTAATTCCCCCAATGTCAATCTGACTGTACTCGGGGGAATTGCTTTCCCCAAAAACCCCAAGAGGGCCGGGGAAAACTTACTTCTTGCTCGGTGTGGGGACGGGATCTGCTATTTTATTGATGAATTCAGGGGAAATTTTGCATTATACCCGGGTCTTGCCATTTTACTCCAAGAAGATGTATTTTTGGGAAGCCCCCTTGCCCTTACTTTGTTTTTTTGAAAAAAAACGCTTTAGGAGGTTTTGGGGGGGGTTTTCATCTCCCCTTTCCCAAAAAAATTTTCCCCTGCTGTGCTCCCTCATACTGTGATGTGGTGGATGTACTGCAGATGTTCTGGAACCTCACCTTTTTTCTGGGTGCCTTTGTAAATACTGGGGCTGTTTTTTCCAGCCGGGGGTTTTATTACGGGAAATTCCGGGAATGAAGGGAAGGAAAAACTATGCCTGCACTCCCCCGGGATGAAGGAAATGGGGGAAAAAACACGCCCGTTTTTTGTCCCTGGGGGCCGTGAACTCCATTTTCACTGAAGTTTGGCATTTTCCGGGCAGGGCCCAGCACTCAGTGAGGGTTTGTGATTCTTTCCCGGGCCCATGTTACTCTATTTTCAGTCCCACTCCCCCTTTAAAGATTATACACAAGCCTTAGGGGGCGGGAAAAAGGGCTTGCGGTCTTGCTGACCACTCTGAGTTCTCAGTTCATGAACCATTCATGGAGGGGGGGTCACACGCCCCAGTGGGGAAAATTTTTTTGAAAATCCCCCTGTTGTGGTAGAAAATCGTGCCTGTTGTTTTTGAGCCCCCAGCTGGCCCCCTGAGGCCCCAGGGCCAGCTCTCAAATTTTTCCCACTGTCCCACGCAGCTGCCCCAAAACCCCAAAACGTTTTCCCCCTTCTGGGTCCTTAAAATTATCTTTTGTGAGGTGATTTTTGGGCCAAGGATACACAGGGGCCTCTGTACCAGGGGTGTTTTATTATTTGCAGCTGTTTTGAAATAAAGACTCTCTTAAAGTTGCAGTACGGGTCCAGCTTTTTGGGGTTTCCCCTGTCACCCCAGGAACAGAGTGGATTTTTCCCCCTACACGGGAAATTTGGGGGCTCAATAAAGGGTGCGTTTTTGCACTGGTTGTTGCCCAAAAGCCCCCTGCTTTGTGGGCCCAAAAGGACGGCAAAAAATCAACCCACCCCAGTCCAGGAGAGCTGTTCTTTCCTCCATCAGGGGGTGCAGAACCCCTCTAGTCCTGGTCATAGAAAGACTGTTCATTTTCTAATAAATAGAACTGGAAGCCCCCAAAAGGGAAGATCGAAGGGAAAAAATCACCCCTTCTATTCTTTTTGGGGAAAAATTTGCCCACGGGAAACTAGACGGGATTCATCCCCACAAAATTTTTTCCTGTGTGATGTCAGAGACGGGAAAAAGATCAATGTTTTGGGGGAGCTTTTGGGACAGTGTGTATAAAGGGGAGGAAAGGTCAGGCCTTCCCCGGGCCAAGGCGGGTTAAAACTACCGAACATCTGCCAAAGGGCCCCTATTCCCCGCCTTTGGGTGAGTTGCAGTCATTGGCCACTAGGGGGAAAAAGCCCCACACTCCACCCCTGGAGCCCCATTTCCCAGCCTCTGTGGGGCCAAAATGACCAGAAATCCCACCCGGGGAGTGGGCCCATGAAAATGGGGCTTTTTGGTCAGCATGAGGCCCACGTTTCCCGGTGCTACCTTCATCTTGAAATGTTATCTGAAACCGCTGGAAAACGGGGGTTTGTATCTAATGTGTGCTTTTCTGTATCTTTTCTCTCTTTTTCTTCTTCTTTAAATTTTCCCCTTCTTGGAACGTTTTTAATTAAATTAACATAAAAAATTTTTAAAATTTCCTAAGTGGAAAGGGTCAAGTTAATTTCTCTGAGAGTGTTTTATATTTTTTTGGGTGCCCCTTTACCAAACCCTTTTTCTAAAGCTCATTTATTTGTTTCTAAAATTTTCCGTAAAGTTTTTTTTGGACCTCTGGAGAATATCTTTTTTGGGTTTTTCTCCCCTGCATTTAACCCAGAGTACAAGAAAACCCTTTTTTAAAAGTAAGCCCCCCGCAAAAATTTCTCTTTCGCAAATTTTCTTGGGGCCCCCTTTAAAATGGTTGTTTTTTTCTCCGACCCCTCTTTTAAAAACACATTTCTTTGTTTTTTCTGTGGAATTCCAGCCTTTTAGCCCTTTATTTTTGGTTTTCCGTTTTGCCCAAAGACAGATTTTTAGGGAAAAAAAAAAACCAGCCTTGCGGGGGAAAATGGGAAATTTTTACCTTTTTAATGAGGGTCCCGCCCAAACTACAAGTCAAAAAGGGTAGATACATTCATTAAAAAAAAAAAAACCCAAAAAAAAAAACAGAAAAAAAAAAAAAAAACAAAACCCCAAAAAACAAAGGGGAAAGTTTTACTTTTTTTCATTAGATTAGGATATGATCAGACTTGAATGTTAAATTTTTTTAAACCTGAAATTTAGGGTTTCAAGAATGGAAAATTTTAAACAACTCTGCCCCCACCAACAAAATTAAAAAAAACAAAAAAGATTCAGAAAGGGAAAAAAATAATTGGTTTAGAAGCACATAATGTAAGGCTTGTAAATATGTTTGTATAATTCGTGTTTTTTTTGTTTTATGTATAGTATATAAGCAATTTAAAAGAAAAAAAATCGTTTTTAAAGGGATCAAAACACACATGATAGCAAGGAATTGGGAACCGACAGCCAGGAGCCGAAGGAGGAAAAGTAAATTTTTCAAAAGAGCCGAAAGGCCCCCCCAAGGAGAACAAAGGGCCCCCAAAGCAAGAAAAGGGGCCTAAGGACTCGGTTTTTTACGCTGATACCCACCTGATCTGATTCTCCGGACCCCCGCATTTTAATACTCGTTCCATAACCTCCCCTCCCGTGGAACTTCGTTAACAGCCCCCCAAAAAGAAAAAAAACCCCCGGAAAATGCTTCAATACTCCCGTTCCCCTGGGAAAACCCCTCAAAACCTTTCCCCCTTTCTCGGGGGAAAATTAGTTAACAAAACCCACAGGAAAAAAGGGGTTTTGAAACTAACTCCCGGAAAAAAAAAAAACTTTTAAAAGCCTCAGATGTCAAAACTGTATTTAAAAAAAAATTTTCTCCAAAGGGGGCGGTTGGTGAAAATTGGGGGGTCAGTGTGATAGAGGCTGATTTTAGTTCACCCGCACCCATTTCCCCGGGCCAAAAGCTTAACTGTGACTGTGGGGGTGTTTCCACAATTTAATTTTGCAAAATTTTTAATAAAAATTTTTATGTTTAAAATTTGGGTTTATTATCATTTATAACAGGGTCCCCGCATTAACATTTTTTATGTAAATTTTACACTCAGTATTAGGGATTTGGGTTGCTGGGTTTAAACCGTAGTCCCTGATGGGACTTGTGCTTAGAAGGGGCCCGAAATAGGTTTTTCCGGTATAGAAGAACTGAGAACTTAGTGTTTTTCATTTTTGTTGCTGACTTTAATTTTACATTAAGGCAGAATATTCAAGGGTTTACAGTGGGGCAGTGCAGTTCTACTGCATTTAAAAGGGGGTGGGCATTTGGGAAAAATTTAAATTTTTGACAGCCCGATGGGTAGAGGCTGTTTCTTAAAAAGTTTGTTTCAAGTGCCACAAAAAAAAGGGAAAAATTTTGACCCTAGTACAGAAAAAGTGAAAAAATGCAAAGAAATTTTTGGGCCCAAAAACCCCCCTTCCCATGCCCCAAAAGGGGAATGTAGAAAAATTGTCCATGGGGATATTTTAATGTGACACAGGGGAAAAATGCTACAAAAAGCCAATAACTAAATGGGCCATTGCTTTTGAGGGGAGATGTTTTAAACCCGAAAGGGTCACACCACACTGATGGTTTTGTATAGGTTTCTGTGATTCCCCCAGGGGGAAAAACCATTTACCCACTTTTCCAAAAAAAATCTACAGATCTTGTCAAAATAAGACTTTCATATCCCTTTTTCATTTAAGCATCTTTGAAAAAAAATCTCGAATTTGCTTTTTACGGGATTTTAATTTTGTAAACCCGCACTTATTTTACGGGGGAAATTTTTTGAGATGGTGGGGGTTTTCAAGATCCAAATCAACTATTTAAGTTTGGGACTTAGAACACCAAACAATGGGGGGCTCTTTGGTCAGAGACTTCCCCTTTAAAATTTTTTTACACCACCGTTTTAATGCAATTCAATCCCGATGCCGTGACTCAGCTTTACTACGCCCCCAAAGCATAAAGGGCAAGATCCTGCAGACAGATTTTACTGAAATATTAAGATTCAAAAAAAACAATAAAAATTGCAAACCCCCAAAATTTGGGAAAAAGTAACAACTAGAAACAACAATAAAAGGGGATCCTTGATGCACCAACTTTTGGACCAGAAAATCCTTTTAGAATAGATTGCCCGAAACCCACAAAAACGTCTTTTTTTAAAGCTAAAATTAGCTAAATAAATTTTTAACAGAAGGGGGGCTGACTACATCGTTTAAAAACATTTTTTTTGCTATACAAGGAAAAAAATCCGTTTAATTTTTTTTCATGGAGTCTTTCCTTTTTTTAAAGCGCCCAATGGACAGTTTCCTATTCAAAAATATTTTGTAGCTATTCAAAAAACCCCTTGGGGGGAGAAAAGTCCAAAACAAAAAAAAAAACTAAACCCCAAAGCTTTGAATTAAATTTTCCCAAAAAAACAATTTTAGAAAAAAAACCAAATACTATTTGTGAAAAAAGTTTCTCAACCTTTCAATTTTTTTCTTTCTAGCATGTTTACTCAAAAAGATTCACATTCAGCAACTGCTTGATTTGCTCCAATGCTGAGCTTTGAGTCACCTCAGAGGACTGATTCAGTGAGGGGAGTGTCACAACCGTTTTTGTCACGATCCGCTAGCCCCAAAACGGGAGTCGTGGAGGTTATTTGTTTTCAAAGAAAGGTCCATTTTTTTCCTGCTTTCTCTTTAATTGCCTTTTTTTGTTTAAAATTGTTTTTTGAGATACAAAGGTTGCAAAAAAAAAAAAAAAACCAGCAAGGGAGTTTTTAGGGGGGCATGCTAAAACTTTTTTTTCATTTCTAAAGGTACTTTAGAAACAGAAAGGAAAAAACCAAAAAAGTTTTCCATGCAGTACTTTTGACCAACTTGTAAAATATAAACCCCCAAAATTTTTGTTTAAATGAATAAAAGTGAGCTAAATGTTGAATGGACCCGAAGATGACCCCCTTTTACTTTTAAAAAGGTTTAAAAAACCCGATGCCTTTTTCCCCAAAAAACCCAAACCCAAACCCAAACACAAAAACCCCCCCCTTTTTAAAAAATTTTTGGGCCCGTGATTAAATTTGAATTTTTCTCAGTGCCTTCTACCCCCAAACCCCAGTTTTCCACCAATCCCCACTATGCTACATTAATTAATTTAGCAAAGGTAAGAGTTTTTGGGAAAATAGCCTTTAATAAATTTGGGCTAAAAAATTTTAATTTTTCTGTTAAAAAATCCTAGCATATTTCCCGGAAACCTTTTCCCTTTACAAAAAATTTTGTGATATGCGCAAGGCCAAAAATGAAATTTTTCACCTGCAAGGGGGATATTTCCAAAAAAACCTCCCTCCAAAAAGTTTTTAACCCCTGTTTCACTCAAAATTTTCATCTGCAAGAAATTTATTTTCCCAAAAAAACCCGATGAAATTACAACAAAATACACCCCCAAAAAAGCAAAGGGAATGTTTTTTTGCAAGCGTGTATTCCAAAAGGCCCCCGAAGAGCCTGAAAAAATTTTGAAAGCCCCCTTGGGGCGTTGCGTTTGTGAAGCATGGGGGGGTTAAAAAGCCCCGAAAATAGGCCCCCTCCCTGTCTCACCCCGTGCTGTTCACCTGGTACAGCACCGAACTATTTTTTTTTTTTTTATGGTTTCTTTTTTAGGGGTTGTATTTTGATTATGGAATAAATTTTTTTCTTTTTTTTTTTTTTTAATTTTAATTTAAAAATTTGCTACTCTTTTGTAAAAGATTGGTGACCCTGACATGATGCAACTTTTTTGGGGTTTTTTGACTCTCCCCCAAACGGGAGGGCCCCGCTATTTCGGTCCCGACGGGGGTTTTGGGAGGGCCAAAACCCCCTTACACTCGAATATTAAAATAAAAACCATAAGCAAAAGAGAAAAAATGAGGGTCCAAATTTCTCCCGGGGCCCACAGAGGATCCAAAGGGGGGGTCCTCGGAACCGCGATTTTATTCTTTCGTAAAATTTTTGTGCACGAAGGGCCCACCCCGGGAAAAGAGACCGTAAGTTTCCCCTGTTTGAGTAGGTTTGACTGAGGTTTTTGAATTTAGGGCGGGGTTTCAAAAAGTTTACGGAGCGGAAGTGGACCCCTGCTGAAAAACCCCCAGTTCCCACATCCCGAAAGGGGTTTGATCGGGGGAAAGGGGGGGAAGTGATTTTTGGGGAGGCTGTTTCGTACGTTAAAAACCGAATTTGGGAGAAAGAGTTCGGACACCGGTTTGTGGGGGGGGGGGTTAAAAAAGGGAAAAATACGCTCCCCAAAATCGAGGTGGGCAGGTAAACCCTTTTTTGCCCAGGACCAGAGATCCAGGGGAGAAAAAAGAGAGAAAATAAAAAAGGGGGCGCATTACTGATCGAAACTCTGCGGGTCGGTCACCCCCTGGCTGGGGGGAGATCGGGCCCAAAAATGGAAATGGAACAGTCCCGGGACGGGGAGGGACCCGCCCCAAATTTAAAACCCGTATACGGGGACTGAGTAAAGTGCAACAGAAAAAAACCGAGTGATTGCAAAAAAAACCCCCTCTAGGAGCGGGGGTATTTTTTGGTTTTTTCCCCCTCTTTTCTCGGGAAACTTTTAAGGGGTCTGGGCACTGAAAAGGGGGTAGGGTTTTAGAAAATTTGAAACCCGGGCATTTTTGAAATGGGGGAAAAAAAGAAAAAAAACAAAAACCCGGGGGCGTTTTCCCCCGGAAAAGTCCCTCAGGGAAAAAGGGAAGGGGGAAAAACCCAGAAATTTTCCCCCGGGAAAAACCCGTGGGGTTTTTTTTTAAAAAACTGGGAAAACTTTGGGCCCCCAAAAAAAAGGGGAATCTTAAAAAAGAAGGTGGGTCTTTATTGCATTTGGGAAACCTGAGATTAGAAAACCCTTTGATTTGGGGCCCTTTTTTGGGGGCCCTTTCCAAGGTGGATCGGGCAAGCTCTTGAAATTTGTATTTTAAATTGTAAAGAAACCCCCGATTTAGGAAAAAGAAAGGGATATGAAAAAAAATGGATAAGGTCAGCAGCTAAGCTATTTTTCCCGTAGGACTGAAAGGCCGGCTGAGACCCAAAGGGTTAAAGGGTTGGGTCCATTTAAAAACCCTTTCCCCCTATTTTGGGCCTCAGCCTAAAATCATTTTAGCCGACCCAACTCCTGCCTCAGCCCAGACAAAATACTTGACCAAAAAGCCTCCCCCGGGGTTGCTTTTTTTCCCTCTCCAAAGGGAAAACAAGGAGAAAAGTAAGAGGAAAAAAATTTAATTTGGTTTCGAATAATAAAGTGACAAAGGGCAAAGAAAAAAGGGGGGTAATCTTTTCCCCTTGAGAGCATTTGGTTTTCCAAAAGCACCCGGGGTAACTGGGGGATTATAATGTCTCCCCCTTTAAAACTGGGGGGGTGTCTGAGGGTTCAAAAAGGAGATGGGTAAGCTGATGGGAAGGGCCCCCCCGGGGATGGTTTTAGCAGGTTAGACCAGTTTCTGGGAACCCCTTTTGTACCGGGGGGATGATAGTAGGCTTTACTAAAAGGGCGTTGTTTTTACTGAGGAGAAGGGGAAATGATAAGAACAGGAAGGGGAAAGAGAGAATTTGGGGATGCAGGAAATCCACAAGGGATACTTGGAAATTTAAAAATGGTCAAACCAAAAAACCGGGGGGGGGGGGATGTTTAGGGCAAATGGAAAGGGCGCAAAAAAAATGACGATTTAAGAGGTATTATAATACATGGAGTCCCAAAAAGCTGCTTCTTGGGGGGGGAAAAAAAAAACTAGCAAAATACTTGAAGAATGTCAAAAAAAGGACAAAATTCCCACAGATTGGCTTTGAAAGGTTTCGGAAAAGCCCACAAATGTATTGGGGTTAGACCCTAATTTTCCAATAGAAGAAGCATTGTTTTTAAAAAAATTTTGTAACAAAAATCTGGGGGGATATACGAAAAGGAAAATCAAAAAGTTGGGGAAAATGGCCCCAAAAAAAAGGAAACTACCCGGAATTATTGAGAGAAGTGCATAAAGGGTATGTAAGGAGGGGTGAGGAAAAACGAAAAGGGTTTAAGCAAAAGTATTAGTTGAGCTGCAGGGAAGTTCAAAAAAAAAGAGTGAGCCCGGGGTCCCGGGAAGATCTTACAGAAAACCCGGGAAGCCCGGGGAAAAAGCAGTTGTTCCCCCAAAAAAGGACATCAGAGGGGCCCTCAGGACAAAAATCCTGAATGTATTATGCAGGGAAAAAAATGGCATTTTTAAAAAAAACGTAGAAAAGAATGCAAGATGGGCAAGATCTTTTTTAAGAGGAATAGGGGGGCCAAAGGGGCTCTTTTTTTGGGCTCCCAAACCCCCAAACCCGAGCCCTTGATTAAAAATTTAAAAAAAGGACCCCCTAAAGAGGGGGTATCTTTTCCCGGGTTTATACAGGGGTGAACGAAAATAATGTCCAGAAATTGCCCAAAAAGGGTGCATAAAGAGTAAAAAATTTCAATGGTAGTAGCAGGGGCAAAAAAGGGGAAAACCCTTTTTAAAGTCCCCGTTATTGAGATGTAGGAAAAAAGAGCCAGAAAAATAAGATCTGTTTAGAAAATTTGTTACTAGTTGGGGGGAAGCGGGTTATCATTTACTAGGGAGAGATCGATTGTAAATCTAGGAATTTAAAATTGAAATGCAAGAAAAAAATTTTAAAACCCTTAGTAAGCCCGTAAAAGACTAACCCCAAGAGGGGAGGGTAAAACCCAAACCCCAAGTCTCGAAAGCACAAGGGAGAAGTTGGAAAATTAGAAATGGAAACCTATTTCCATTGAAAAGCAAAGGGCCAGAAGACCCAGTTAGGGGCAAAAAATCCTATTTTTATGGAAGGAAGAAAAGGGTTTTTAACCTGTAATTGATGAATTTTAAAAAAAAGGGGGGGCCCCTGGAACCCTTTATATCGAGGAAAAAACACCCCCTTTTCCCGGGACGGAAAACTTTACAGAACCTATAGGCCAAATTCAAAAATCTGAGAGCGTCAGCCAAAAAGGAAAAAAAAAAATTGGTTTTTTCCGGTGGGGTTTCAAACCCAAAACACCCTTTTGAATCAGATTTCTCTTGGCCAAAGGGCACCCGGTTAGGTGGGTTGATCGGAAAGATGCCCCTTTTGGGCCCTTTTCCATTAGGAAAAAAAAGTCAAAATTACTTTGCCTTTCGTGGGGGGACCCCCACACAAAAAGAAAGCAGGCTTAAAGGGGCGTGCTTACCCCGAGGTTTGTTTAGTTCTCCCAAATTTTTTTGGAAAAAGCACTGGGAGCAGCTACTAAGTCAGTTTGTACTGACAGAAGGAAAACAAGCTTTTACGTACATTGATGACTTGTTTTAAAGCTGGTAAAAAAAGGGGGGGGAAGTAAAAACAAAAAACAAAAAGCATTGTTAAATTTCTTAGGAGGGAAAAAGGGGGTTTAAAAATATCAAAAAACGAAGTTACAGTTTACTTTAAACCCGAAGTAAAAATACCTAGGGCATGGATTACAAAAGGGAAAAAAAAAATTAAACCCCGAAAGAGTAAAATGGGATTTTTTTTGCATTCCCCTCCCACAGACAAAAAGAGATGTTAGGGCCCAAAAATTTTGGGGCTTTTGAGGGTTTTTGCGGGCGGTTTGATTGAAAAGTATAGTGAGAAAGTTTTAAAAACCTTATATGAAAAAAAATTTACTATGAGGAATAAAATGGACAGAGCAAGATGAAAAAGGATTTAAAGAATTAAAGGAAGCTCTTTATAAGAGCCAGTTCCCGTATTAAACCTTTTCCCGATGTAAAGAGGTAGTTTCAGGTTTGTAGATGTTAAAAAACCCTATGCTCATGGAGTATTAACCCCGATTGGGCCGGAGCTAAAAAAATTTTGGGGGGTATGTCAAAGCTTTTTGCCCCCTAAGCCCCAAAGGGTGGGCCCACTTGCCCTTTAAAACAAAAGTAGCAGTGGCACTATTAGTGGAAAAAGGCCAAAAAAAAAACACCTTTTTGGGGCCCCACTAATAGTTTTATACCCCCCACAATGTAAGAAGCATTTTACAACAGAAAGCAAACAAATGGCTACAGATCTAGGCTTTTAAAATATAGGTGTTCTAATTCATTTGCCCCGGGCCCGAAAAATTTTGATTTAAATTTCCCCCAGAAACCTGGACGTTTGTTTGGTGAACCATTGGAAGTATATAATCATAAATTGTTTCAGGGGGAAATGGTTTGGGAAATTTCAAAAAAAGAAAAAAAAAGATTTAGAAAAAAGAAGAACTAGAAAAAGGAGGAAGTGGTTTGTAGTGGGTATTCGAGAGTCACAGAAGGGGGAAAAGAAAGTCAGGATAAGCAATAAAAAGATGGAAAGACAGGGAAGAAGTTGTAAAAATCAGGCCCTTAAGTGCTAGTTGGTCAGCACAAACCGTGGGTTGTATGCAGTTTTACAAGCACTTAAGAGGTTGAGGAAAAAAAAAAGGGAAAAATTTTTACCCGGGCTCCAAATATGGGCCCTTGGGGGGGTTTGTCCAAAAATTTTTGGAAAAATCTGGGAAGAAAAAAGGTTTTTTAAATAGTACCCAAGGGCAAGGATTGATTTTATGGGAATTGATAAAAAAAAAAAACCCGAAGCTATTTGGGGAACCCAAAGCAATTTTTTGTAGTCCCTGTTAAGAGCCCCCAGATGGGGGATGAAATTTAGGACTAGAGGCAATAAATTTTTTGCAGATATGGAAGCTAAGAAAGCAGCCCCTATTAGGAATAGATATTCCCGGGAAAATTTAAAAAGGGTGAATTTCAGGGGGAAAAATCCCTCCCCTCCCACTTAAAAAAAATTGAAAAATTAAAGAAGGGGTAGGGGGGGGAAATGGGGAAAAAAAAATAAAAGGAAACTTTACAGTGGAAGGGGGAAATTTCTGTTTTAGAGGGTTTTACGAAAAAAGGGTTTTTTGGGAGGTTACCTTACCCGGGGGGGGGCACGAGCACTTTCAGAGCAGTTTTTTTAAGTTTTTTTGGGTTTTTAAAGGAATCTATGAACCAGCCCAAAACAAGAAGTGTTAGGGTGGGAGAATGTCAGGGAAAATAAAAAAAAGGGCAAGAAGGGGCAGAAATCCATTAGGAGGGCCCCCCCTTTAGCATATTGGGCCGTTTGAGAAAAATTCAAAAAGATTCACTGAACTAAACCCCCGTTTGGGGGGGTATAAATATTTGGGTTTGTAAAAGTAGATCAGGGTTAAAAACTTTGGGGAGAAGCCTTTCCCAAATGGCCCGAACCATGCTCAAAAACAGGTTTTCGAAAGTACTGTTAGAAGAGATAATACCCGGTGCGGTTAAAAGATCATTTTGATTCAGACCAAAGGGGGGGCACTTTTTCATCAAAAATTTATTAAACAAAAATGGCAGGGTGGGTTTAGGGGATCCACTGGGAATAAAACCCCCCCTGTGGAAACCCCCAGAGCTTTGGACGAGGGAGAAAAGAGAAACAAACATTTAAAAACCCAGCTGTCCCAAAAAAAATGCTGCTAGAGACAAAAAGGGTTTTGGGTTAAGTAAATCCCCTTAGCTCTGGGTTTAAAATCCCAACGATGCCACAATCCGAGAGTGGACTGTCCCCCTTTTAGATGCTTTCGGAATGGGCCCCATGAGCCCGGGATGCCAGTTTGGGCATGTGAGGGCTGGAAGATAAAACCAAAACCCGCCCTTTTTTAAGAGCCCTCAATAAGAATTTACAGGAACTAAGAGAAAAAGGGTTTTAAAAATTCAAAACACTCCCTTTGGGGGGGGCCCCAAAAATAAAATACAACCCGGAGGGTGAAGTGTTAATTAAACTTGGGGAAAGGGAAACCCCCCTCCCCTTTTTACTGTGGGGGGTCCTTTTCTTTTGCCCTTTTTTTTAAACCCCAGACTAGCAGTACGAAAGCTGAAAAGGGTTGGGGCACACCTTTTTTTTTCCCGAGGTTTAAAAAAGATTGAAAACCAAGAGAGAACACCCGAATGAAAAGCGATTTTCCCCCAGGAAGTTTGAAAGGGGTAAAACTGAATGGATATACTAATGACTGACAAAGGGAAAAGGGAAAGTGTTGGTTTAACCCAAAAAATGTACCCCGTGGGTGTTTATGCAGTCAAAAAAATCAAGGAGTGGGATGCCCTTTTAAAGGGGAAAAAAATGAAGCTCATTCCAAACCCTTTGGGTCCCTGAAGTGGGGACAAGACGAGTGGGTGCGGGGAGGATAACAGCTTACTATGGTCCCGCAAATTGGGCTCAAAAGGGGGGGAGCTAGGAATATAGGACCCCCCAAATTTAACCCATTGGGCCCCACTTTAAAAAGCCTTCAAGCTGTGGTAGAAATAAAATTGTATCCCAAAACATAATTTGATGCTTTGGTTATTAGCTAAACAGTATACAAATGCAAGCCCGTTTTATCAGAAACCCCCAAATTTCTTTGGATATTGGGTTTGCAGGAAAAAATGGGGGGGTCTGGGAAAAATTCACCCGAAAACCCCAAAGCTGTTTTAGGAAAAAAGATGACTATGGAGGGAAAACCCTTTAAAAAACCTTGCAAGGGGAAAAAAATTTAAAAAAGTGCACGGGGTACCAGTTCAAAAAAGGAATTCTATCCTTCAAATTTTAGCAGGATCAAATTTTATGGGGGGGAAAGATTGGTTTGGGAAAAAAATTTGGGTTTTTTTATTTTAAAGTTCCCAAAAATGGGGGGTTTTATTTCTGCCTTGTCTCATAAAAATGTTTTATCCGACCTAATCCATTATGTTGGGCCCCAAAAGGGATTGGGAAAAAACAGGGAATGCCCCTTGGTCCTGAGTAAACTTTCAAAAAAAAAACTGGTCCCAAACCAAGAGAACACCCAAAATACTAAAAAAATGGAATTGAAAGAAAATAAAGGGGACAGAGCTGCTGGGAAACTCTGGGCCCAAATTTTAAGCTCACCAAAATATTTTTTCAAGTAGAAATTTAAACTACTGCACAGCCCAAAAAATAACTCAGGATACAATTTGGCACCCCGCATTTATATATGATTAAGGACGCAAAAAAAAAGATTCAAATATAGGAAAAAAACCCCCTCTTTTTAAAAAAATCTTGCCTGTGATAAGTTTGAATTTTTCTCAGTGCCTTCTACCACATCCCCAGTGTCCACCACATCCCCACTATGCTACATCTAATTAACTTTAGCAAAGGTAAGAGTTGGGATACATAGCATGAATAAATCTGTGCTAAATATAATCTTGTCTGACAAGAATCCTAGCATATTTCCAGGAAACCTTCCCTAACGAGATTATAGTGATATGCACCAAGGCCAACATGAATATTTGTCTGCAAGGGGCATAATTCCAAGAAACCTCCGTCCAATAAGATTATAATGATATGCATTCATAAATATTCATCTGCAAGAAGTGTATTTCCAAGAAACCAAATGAAATTACAACATATACGCCCAAAACAGCATGAATATTTGTCTGCAAGCAGTGTATTCCAAAGGACCCCTGAAGAGCCTGAAAACATATAAAAAGCACCTGGGGACAGTTGCAGTTTGTGAAGCATTATGGAGAAGTGCTGCAGATAGCCTCCTCCCTGTCTCACCCAGTGCTGTTCACCTGGAACAGCACCGAACTGATTTTTGCTGTTATGGTTTCTCTTTTTTATGATTGTATTTTGATTATGGAATAAATTTCTTCCTTTTTTTATTAATCAGATTATCTACTCTTTTTAACAGGGTGGACAAGTTTGTCATAAAACTCAGCCTTCTGAAAGAATGATTTCTATTAAATTTCCATCAGCTTTTTCTGGTTAAATCGCTCTCCTCCATTAATTCTCAGTTCTCATAAACACTACAGAAACTCATCCTTAATGCAGGGCCTTGTGCTGACTGTCAGTTCTTGTCATGGTGAATGTGTTTCTTTATCTTGTATACGTTTGAGTCAATTTTGAATTCTGCATATTCATTTCTTCTACTTTTTCTTAATTTTCAGATTTCTCAGTCATAACTACAGTGTCACAACACAGTGCTCCTGACAACTGACTCCTTTTTGCTAAATTTCACATGTGTTTCAAAGATCAGTTCTGGAACTTTCACTTCACCTTTACTGCCTCACATTCAAATGACAGATGAACTTTTATCAACCTTGCAAAATGTAAATTCAGCTCTTCAAGAAGCAATCAATTACAAACCAGTCTGTATTTCCAACCTTCCTTTTGCAACCTCTCCATCACATATTCTACATTTCAGGTTTGGAGGACACTCAATGTATTTTTTGAGTACCGATTCAGAGCTGGGCTCCTCCCTGTTTAAATGTGTAATAAATACATCTAATAAATACAGCAAACTCTTCAACTGGCTTTCTATGGAGATCTGTAAAGACACAGATGGAACTGGTATTTGAAATTTCTTTCAACTGCCTCTCTGCTTTTGTGGTTTCAGCCCAGACATACCTACCATACTCTCCCTTGTGCTGTTTAACCTGTTCAGGGCATTAGTACTTTTATACTTTATCTTTCTACCATAAAATGCTCAGGAATCACCACACTGATGATCGTCCCTTTTATTTAACTCCAAACAGATAAATAGCTAGCTGCCCTTTTCCATCTCTTTTTCCTTCTTTACTTCCTGAGATCCTCTTATTAAATAAAATCTTCAACAGAGTGATTGTAGCCCTTTGCTCTATCAAAAGCTTAGCAGCTGAAACTCAAGAGGCTTGGGCTGGAGATAAGAAAAACTTTTTTCCCCACAAGGACAAGGTAGGGGAGTGAAGGCCTGGAGAAATTGTGCCATCATAGAGGATTTCAAGTTTTGACTGCCTGAAGTCCCAGGAAACCTGGTCTGATCCCATGAAGGACTGCTTTCAGCAGGAAGCAGAAGGAGAGACCTCCTGAGATGCCTTCCAATCTTAATTATTGCTCAATTCTACAACAGAGCCAAGCCTGGGTCCTACTTCTTTTGCACTAGAAGGCCAAGGCAAAGCCGGGGCCAGGGTGCAGCTGCTGCTGCTGTGTGAGCCCTGCTGTGCGTGTAGGCACTCCCAGAGCCATGTGTGGGGATGGGCTGGAGCTGCAGCTTTCTTGTCCTCTCAGTAACCTGGTGCTTGCAGTCCAGTTTCCATCTGGGAAATCCTCAGGGGAGCAAACTGGGCAGTCTTGCTCTCCATGTTCCAGAGCTCAGTCACCTTGGTGTTGGGCACCTCTGTGGGAAGAGATGTGTGTTCCCAGATAGTCCCTGCAAAGCTGCAGCCTGGATGAGACTGTTCTGCTCAGGGCTGTGGTGGGAGGAGCACATCCCTGTGCCAGGAGCCGTCAGGACTCCTTCCTTAGTGTCCACCCCTGTGTTCAGTGTCACTCCCACATTCAACATTGTCAGCTTTGACAGATTTAGGACTGTGTTTGAGAAGTCAATCTTCTCCATTGCTGAAAGCTTTTGGGGCCCAGACTGTGTTGTTAGGAATGAGGGATTGAGGGACTAAGCGTGTGAACCACAGAAGTGTTGGAGTACATTCCAAGTGCTTAACTTTGGGATTTTACTTTGTCAATTAAATAGGAACACTACTTAGTTGTCTTACTTTTGGGGCTTTTTTTTACCCTACAGATTTTTGCCACATAAATCCTGGAAATACCCTAGGTCCATAAATGTTTGCCTGGGTCATACATACAGAGCAGCAGCAGCAGAGGGCTCCAAAAAGCACCACTTTGTGATGGATTGTCTGAGTGCTTGGGTGGGGTGGTGAGACTCCCAGCCAGAAATGTGTGCTTTGTGTGTAGCTTTGCAGCACACAGCCCTGGGCAGTGCTGGGAGCGAGCTCTGCCCTTACTGACAGCTGTGTTGGCAACAAGGAGAACCCCTGGCTTTCTGCTGGCTGATTTCTTACAGCTCGTGGGGTAAGCCAGGCTCAGAGCATGAGGGCACATCCCCTCACTTGGTGTCTTCTGGTTTTCTGCATTCACATTTTGCCTCAGAGGTCATTTTGTAATAGCTTGAATTTCACTTTGGCCACCTGAATCCTGAGTTTAAAATCTGCTGGCTGGGCACTTTGCCCTCTGTCAGAGACAGCTGCACTTTTCACAGTCTGTTCTTTATTTCACCTTCCTTTGCAAGAATGGAGATTCCTCAGGCCTCAAATATTTCCTCCTCTTTATACAGGGATGTTTAAACAGAGATAAAACTCCATTGGCTTTTTTCCAAAATAGTCTTTGCGAGGTTTCAGGATATTTTCCTTCCCATGTCTCGTACAAGGAAAAAAACTCCTCCCTCTTCCCCTGCTCCAAAGGCTCTTGCACAGTTCCTTTGTGCCATTTCTTCTTTGTCATTGTTGAATATATTTTTAAATCTCATTGTGATAATGAATGCAATTGCAGATATGGATAAATGCATATTTGAATGTGAAGCTCGTTTTAATATTTACTCTAGTGATAGGGCAGACAAAGCATGTTTTAGTTGTATAAAATGCTTTTAGTTTCTTGGTGTTTTGTTTCAAAAGTAGGATACTTTTTTCTCTTGCTCTTTACTTTTATCTACAGAGAATTGAGGCATATATAGGTCCCCTATTTATATAGGTCCTCAATAGAGAACTAATGGCTTTTCACATACATTTACTGTGCATGAAAAGGAACTCTTCATTTAAAGCAGTCATTTACTCTCCTAGATCAGCTCAGGCAAAAAAAGATACCATTAATTCTGTTCTAGTTGGAATCAATAGTATGTTCTCCAATCCAAGCATAAAAGAGCTAAGACAAGACAGCACAGATGTCCTCAACTGTGGAACATCACTGATGGCAGGGAAGCCATGGGTGCATCTCCTTGGGGAATTACTTAGACTGTTCTTCTTGCTGTCTTGAATTAATCCCAGTGGCAGGACATACTAAAATGAGCTGTGAGTCTTGTCCTGATTCTCCTCTTACCCATCATTTCTGCTTTATTATCTGAATCTTCTGCATATCTCCATGGGAACTTGGCAGTTGTTGTTTATGATTACTTTCCCCAGGACAGGTGGGAAGTCTAGTTTTACATGATTGCTTTGGTGCCTGATAAAATACAGACTATGTGCTAAAATGTACCTGCCTGTTAAACTATGCCTACAGTGAATTTGAAATAGGGGTATTTAAATGCAAATGGAAATTTGACATGTCTGCCATTGACCCATGTAATTGGACTGATGATCCCGATGATCCTAGGAGTTTTTATTTTTGGGTGTACACTGAGGAAGAAATATAGCCAAATATCAAAAGATATACATCATTAGAGAGTTTCAGAATAGACGTTTCATCTCCTTTGCCTAATTAAGAAGCCCATGGAAGGACTCCCTTTGTTTCCTCAGCAGCAAAACAAGTGGGAAGAGCAAGCCTCATTAGCAAGTCGTTGAGCCTTGAAAGGAAAGGCAGACCAATTAAGGTGACCTGTGTAGGCACACTTCCCCAGCCCACAGAGCAAAGGGACTTTAGAGACTGATACCCGTGGCTCACAAACGTCCTGACAAACGTCCTATTAGGGAGATTCCCTGAGACTTAAATCCTGAAAGAAAGGCACTCCTGAGATAGATGAGTGCAAATGGGAAATATGGGTAGGGACTCACTGTAGTTTTGAGAATACAAACCCTGTTATTTGCTCCTCTTCACTGTTACTTTTGTGATCTCCATTCACGAGCAACTTCACAAATGGGGAACATATGACCTGCTAATGTTACTTTAGAAATGCTACTGACCTCAAGGCCTGGACCTTGCCTAGGAGCATCCTCCTGCAAGCCTGACTCCCTGCATCGAACACCTTTACTCTCCTGGGTAACTGGGGACTTCAAAGGGCGGTCTTGGAGAATGGAACTGGCTGCTGTTAGATGAGACTTAGCAGAGGCTGCCACTGTGGAAGGGGCACTCAAACTGAAGTCGTGCACTGGAATCACATAATGAGGTGGGAAAGGACCTTAGGAAGTCTTTAGACCAACCTCATCCTCAACTGCATCAGCCATGGCAGATTGCTCAGGGCTTTGTCCAGTTTCTCTTGGAAACTCAAAGCAAGGAGAGTGCACAATCTCTTTGGGTCTGCACAGGAGCTTCCAGAATCTGGGTAGCTGCAGAAAGTATCTGGCCTGATGAACACTAGTATCACATCTTAAAATAAAAAAAAAAAAACAAAAAACCAAACCAAAACAACAAACCAAAGCCAACAAAACCCCAGCCAACCTCCAAACCAAATCAACACTCTGATTGAATTGCAACATTACAAGAACATTAGACTAATATTTTCTATCAAGAGTTATGACCACATGATCGACCTTTCTACCAGATTAAGAGCTGTTTGCGCAGCTGATGGGCTGATACAGTGCTTATTCTTCAAAAATCACTGGCCTATGGAACTGCACAATGCTTATTCTAGGATTGTGTTGAACATTAACCAAGAAGAAGAGGAGAGTAAGCAGCCCAGTTATGCCAGCTTTTCTGCTAATTTGGAAAAAAGCACCAGTTCTTTGGGTGGTCAGCTGTGACTTGAGGAGGTCACTGACCACCAGGGACCCATAAAGAGACCCGTGGGACAGAAGATAACATGTGCAGAGTGGGGAAATACAGAAAATACAGAGTGGAGAAAACATTAATGTTTTGGGAGAATATTATTATGAGATATATGTTTATTCCAGGAAAATCAATGGATATGTATGTATAATATAGCATTATTAAAACGAGGTTTTCTATAATCAGGATGCATGATATTTCAGAGGAGATATCCCCTTGTGCATCTGGCTGAATAAAGAATGCCTGCTTCTTAATGCTAAGACTTCTGTGTTATGTGTTAAGGACTTCTCTTTTACCAATTTGTGGTAATAACTTGACTCAGAGCAGACAAACTAAACCACCTAATCATCTTGTGGCAATTTTGCCAGTACTGTATTTGTGTAAGGTTGTCCCTTTATAAAAGTTTCTTTCTATGGAAAATGTACAGAAGTTTTCTTTGTACAGCTCCCAGCCCTGCCCCAGCACACCCATGTGCACAGACACACACACACACACAACTCACACCCTCTAGGATATTTTTATAAGAAGCATTTGTTCATGATAAATGTCTTGTTGGAAGCAATAGTTGTTTCTCACTACCTGAAGAAAGAAGAATGAGAGCAGAAGAAATTTCCTCCCTTACCCAGTAGATAATTGTCCTGTTGGGATCAGACTTTTTGCAGAAATTACTCTGCTCCCCACATTCAGCCTTAGAGAGGTCTGAGCTTTGTTCCCTGAGAATGGGGGAGATGAGGGCAATGCAAGGAGTCAAAAAGAACATTAAAGGAGTTGAATTTTGCCCATAACTCCATTACATCTTCAGCTCAAGGAAGCTGTGGAGGTCAGGCCCCTGTGTTAAAATAACTCACAGCTCAGAGAGAGGGACAGGAGTGCCTTGCCTAGGTGGCAGAGATGTAGAGTCTGAGTGCAGCAAGTCAAGGCAATGGCTGGAGATTTAAATGCAGAGCTGCACTTCCAGCACACACTGCTCTCATCATGATAAGGTGACTGGTATTGACAGCTTTCCTTTTCTTTTTTTCTGTGTCCTGGGGTGACTTTATAATATTAGTATCCCCAGTCACCTGGTTTATGTTATATATTAAGTTCTGCACCTTTAAGACTGGCTCTGAGAGTGAAGAGGGGGAAGAAGAAGCGCGCAGTTTTGCTGAAAGAAAATATCACTCCCCCACATCCTGCTGCTGGACTGTGGTATCTGCAGCACAGACAGATTGTGGGACAGAGCTTCCCTTTGGCTTTTAGTTTGTTATATCTAGCTGAGGCAGAGGAGTTCCCTGGACCTTTTTTTTTCCTTTTTCCTAGATCTGTGCAAACCTGCTCTGTTCTGAAAAACACCCAGACAAACCCCGGGAACTCACGCCTGTGGCCCACCGGGGCCTGGGCCTCAGCATTTTCTGGCACCAGATAAGAACCTGAGTGAGCCAAGCTACAGCACATGAAAAGGACTTTTCTTCTGGGATTTGCCATCCTGTCGAACAGTGAGAGGTTTTATTGTTTAATATTATTCAATTTCTGTTAAATAAACAGCTTTTTCCACTTCTCTCCAAATAATTTTTTTTTCCCAGAGCAGCTGGGGGGAGGGGTCATTTGAATTTTGTTTTCCTGGGAGAACCCCCATTTAGAGTTCTTCTCCCAGAATTGCCCTAAACTAAGACATATCCAGTTCTTGGCACCCAACGTGCAGCAAGAAGAGAAAGTAGAAAAACCTGTACTGATTAGTAATTGTATTTTGGTTGTACTTACTCTGTATTGGGATAAAGCAGTCAGTAGCCATGTTGTTTAAATGCATAATGTCTCTCAGGGTGAAGGTCTTCATATAGATCTAGTCCCTAGACCTTTTTGAGGTTTTAATACCTTTCTTTTACCTCTTTTACAATAGAGGGGCACAGATTAGAATGGTTATTGTGCTGGGCTCGGTGATAATGATTTTAGGGAAGTTCATAAATCTACAGAAGTTTTTGCCAGGTATGTTTGGCTTATGGTTTCTTCGTCCTACCCTGCCTCCCAGTCCCAGTAGCACATTTTGGGAGTTTATTATTAATTGCATCCAGTTTGTCAGAGGAAGACCAGGGGATGAGGCTTTTCAGCCTTTCCTTTCCTTCTTCTCCTTTGAATCTGTTATGTCCCTCTTTGAAAATATCCAGTTTCCCCTGAGTGTTAAAGACACCACTTTCCTGGTCACTTTCCTGGTAGTTCAGCTGTTAAGCTTCCTCTATATGTGTAAGAGATGGTCTGAAGATTCTCTCATCTGTCTCACAACTGTCTCAGGGACAGAGACTGAGACCCTGAATATCACAGGAGACTTAGTTTAGGGGTTTGTGCCTAGCTGAAGTGGACGTTTGCTAAGTGATTGTTTGCAGGTGGTTGCACGGTACACTGCCCTCGTTCCTGCTGGTGAGCAGAGGCTTGTGCGTGGTACCCTGCACAATGGGTTTCCACGACACATTGCCCTTGTTCCTGCTGGCGAGCAAAGGCTTGCAAGACGTGGTTTGCTCTGTACCCTACACCTGCCCCCCTGCGCAATGGAATTCATCACAGTGATTATCAGTCTCCTCTGTTTTTGGCCCTGTGCCCCTCGCTTTGTAAAACACTATAAAATCACACCCCAAATTTACCTTCCTTTGAGATCTCCCCAACGGACAGAAGACTCTGCGTTGTTGGATGGCTGACTGGACTTCGACGTTGGTAGCTATAACCCCTTACTCTCTTTTCCTCATGCTTTGCTTTTTCTTCTTTTCTCTCTATCGCATATTAGTGCTGATGAGCACTCAATAAAGTGTGTTTTGCTATTTAAGTCCTTGGTTTGCTGATAATCTTTTGTACTCTAAGACTGACTAAAAGAACCACATCACAAATCCCACCTTGCGGATCGTGACAATATGGTCTGCAACTTTTCTAGAGTGAGGGCTGAGATATCCAGAGGAGCCAACGAGACCCCTGCCCCAGTAGTAGACTCAAGTGTAAGAAATCCTGAGTAGTCTAGAAAATGGGAGAGAATGGGCAGGATTCTGAAGAAATTTTCTGATTCCCCCAGCCTGAGAATTTTCACGTGAACAAATTCAGAACCCAGATGAAGTAGAGAAATATCTAGAAGGCAATTGCTATGATGATTCTAAGGAGAAAAATCTCATTGCAATAAGCTGGGCCCTAGCATATGCTTATTGCATGGTGCTAGATACTGTAAGACAAGGAAATAAATCAGCGGCTACCACAGTCACTCAGGCTGCAGCCGAGCCAGCAACTAAAACAAACAGTGAGCCCAAGCCAGCAGCCAAACCAGACAGTGAGCCTAAGCCAGTGTCTGTTGCTCCTAGCACGAGAAGCATGAAATTCAAAACCAAAACCAATCGGCCAGTAGATGATGATAATGGCGATGTGGGGGAAGGACCCTCAAGACCAGCAACTCACCAAAAATCAGAAGGCACTGGTGAGCCCTTCTCCCTGAAGGACCTTTGCGGCCTAAGAAAGGATTACACTCGATGACCTGATGAATCTATAATTAGTTGGTTAGTCCATCTGTGGGATGCTGCAAGTGAGGCTACAGTTCTGAATAGTAATAAAGCAAAGCATCTGGGGTCCCTGTCACATGATCCAGTTATCGACCAAGGAATGATGAGGGGAGCTGACCCTTATAGTCTCTGGGAACGGGTCCTGAGAAGTGCGGCACAAAATTATCTGTATGCAGACGATCTCTATATGCAGCAAACTCGTTGAACGACCATAAAACAAAAGATTCAGTGCTTGAGAGAAATGGCAATAATAGATATTGTCTTCATGGGTCACTTATGTACTAGAAATCCAGACATGGTACCATGTACCTCCGCGATGTGGTGAAAACTTGTTCGATTCGAGCCACAAGAATACGCTTCTGCTTTAGCAACGATGAAGCGGGATGACAGAGAAGAGACTGTGCTGGATATGGCGAAGATGCTCTGAGCATATGCAGATACCATGCATGGCCCTATACAAGCAACAATTGCAGCTGTGAGAACATGTCTGCAAAAATTCAAAGATAAAATAGAAGAGAATCTCAAGAAACTCAGGGAGGACTTTCTTCCAGTCTCAGCAGTACAGACCAGGAGCCATGGTACTCAACACAAAAGTTCTCCAGACAGGGAGAAAAAGCTATGAGCTGAGCTGTAGTTCTTCCTGCGTGACTGTGGAGAAAACATGAAAAAATAGGACAGAAAATCTACTGCTGTTCTGGCAAAACAGATGCTTGAATTAGAAGACAGCAAGACTCAGAGGGGATATTCCACAAAATAGAAAGCCGCTCCAGTAGCCTGTAGTCAAAGTGCCAAGTATGATGATGATGATGATGATGATGATGATGAGATGTCTGATTCCCTTGAAAGAACCTCCAAAACAGATACGCATAAAAAGAAAGATAGCCAGGCTTAGAGGGGCCCTCTCTCTAGACAGGGAGAGGCTAGGGAAAACCGTGTCTTTTGGACTGTGTGGATTCGTTGGCCTGGCACATCAGAACCACGAAAATATAAGGCTTTAGTTGACACTGGTGCACAGTGCACACTAATCCCATCAAGACATGTGGGGGCAAAATCTGTTTCTATTGCTAGTGTGACAGGGGGATCACACGACTTTACTTTAGTGGAAACTGATGTGAGCCTGACTAAAAATGAGTAGAAGAAACACCCCATTGTGACAGGCTCAGAAGCCCCATGCATTTTAGGCATAGACTACCTCCGAAGCGGGTATTTTAAGGACCCAAAAGGACTTAAGTGAGCATTTAAGATAACAGCTGTAGAAACAGCTGTTGATCAAGCAATTGAACACCTTGCCTCTACCATCAGAGAACCCATCTGCAGTAAAACTCCTGAAAGTAGAACAGCAAGTACCAATTACCACCTCAACAGTGCATTGCTGGCAGTATCGGACAAATCAAAAAGCTGTAATCCCCATCCACAAGATAATCTGTGAGCTAGAAAGCCAAAGCGCAGTCAGCAAAACCCACTCATCCTTTAACAGACCCATTTGGCCTGTGCACAAGTCTGAAGGAGAATAAAGATTGACTGTGAACTATCGTGCATTGAATGAAGTAACTCCACCCCTGAGCGCTGCTGTGCCGGACATGCTGGAGCTCCAGTATGAGCTGGAGTCCAAGGCAGCGAAGTAGTACACCACTATTAATATTGCCAATGCATTTTTCTCCATTCCTCTGGCAGCAGAATGCAGGCCTCAGTTTGCCTTCACATGGAGGGGAGTGCAGTACACTTAGAACCGACTGCCCCAGGGGTGGAAGCACAGCCCCACCATCTGCCATGGACTGATCCAGGCTGCACTGGAAAACGGTGAGGGTCCAGAACATCTGCAGTACATTGATGACATCATTATGTGAAGAAATACGGCTGCAGAAGTCTTTAAGAAAAAAGAAAAAATCATCCAGATTCTCCTGAAAGCCGATTTCGCCATCAAGAAAAACAAAGTTAAGGGACCTGCTTGAGAGATCCAGTTCCTAAGAGTCAAGCAGCAAAATAAACAGCGTCAAATTCCTACTGATGTCATCAACAAAATCACAGCAATGTCTCCACCAGCCAGCAAGAAAGAATCGCAAGCTTTCCTAAGCGCCATAAGTTTTTGGAGGATGCACATTCCTGAATACAGTCAAATTGTGAGCCCTCTCTACCTGATCACCCTCAAAAAACCCACTTTCCAGTAGGGCCCTGAACAGCAACAAGCCTTTGCCCAGATCAAGCAAGAGATTGTTCACACAGTAGCCCTTGGCCCAGTCAGGACAGGACCAGATGTGAAGAATGTGCTCTACTCTGCAGCCAGGAGCCATGGTCTGTCCTGGAGCCTTTGGCAGAAAGTGCCTGCTGAGACTCGAAGCCGACCACTGGGATTCTGGAGCTGAAGCTACAGAGTCCGAGGCCAACTACACTCCCACAAAAAAAGGAAATTTTAGCCGCCTATGAAGGAGTTCAAGCTGCCTCAGAAGTGATTGGCACAGAAGCACAACTCCTCCTGGCACCCCGACTGCCAGTGCTAGGGTGGATGTTCAAAGCAAAAGTTCCCTCTATCTACCATGCCACCAATGCGGCGTAGAGCAAGTAAATTACCCTCATCATGCAGCACGCCCGTACTAGAAACCCAAATTGCCCTAAGATTTTAAAAATAATTACAAACTGGCTGGAAGGTGAAAGCTTTGGTCTCACTGATGAAGAGGAGCAGGAACAAGTGACACGAGCTGAAGAAGCTCCACCGTACAACCAACTGCCAGCAGAAGAAACATGCTATGTTCTGTTCACTGATGGTTCCTGTTGCATCGTAGGGATGAACCGGAAGTGGAAAGCAGCCGTATGGAGCCCCACACGACAGGCTGCAGAAGCTACTGAAGGAGAAGGTGGATCAAGCCAACTTGCTGAACTCAAAGCTGTTCAACTGGCCCTGGACATTGCCAAAAGAGAGAAGCGGCCAAAGCTCTACCTCTACGCTGATTCATGGATGGTGGCCAATGCTCTGTGGGGATGGCTGGAAAGGTAAAAAAAAGTCAATTGGCAGCACAGAAGAAAGCCTATCTGAGCTGCTGATAAATAGAAAAACATCGCTAACAAAGTAGAAAAACTATCTGTGAAAGTCCGTCATATAAATGCCCATGTCCCCAGGAGTTGGGCTAATAAAAAATACCGAAACAACGAGCTAGTAGATCAGGCTGCTAAGATAGAAGAGTCAAAGATAGAGTTAAATTAGCAACATAAGGGCGAGTTGTTCCTAGCTCAATGAGCTCATGATGCCTCAGACCATCCGAGTAAAGACACCACCTATAAGTGAGCACAAGACCGAAGAATAAATCTATCCATAGACAATATTTCTCAGGTTATTCATGACTGTGAGACGTGTGCCACGATCAAGCAGGCCAAGCAGTTGAAGCCACTATGGTATAGTGAATGTTAGTCCAAATATAAGTATGGGGAGGCCTGGCAGATTGACTACATCACACTGCCCCAAACCCTCCAAGGCAAGCGCTACGTGCTCACGATGGTAGAAGCCACCACTGGATGGTTGGAAACTTACCCTGTACCTCATGCTACAGTCCATAACACTGTCCTGGGACTTGAAAAGCAGGTCCTTTGGAGGCATGGTACCCCAAGAGGATTGAATCAGACAATGGGACTCATTTCAAGAACAGCCTTATAAACACCTGGGCTAGGCAACATGACATTGAGTGAATGTACCATATCCCCTACCATGCACCAGCTGCTGAGAAATTGGAGAAGGACAATGGACTGTTAAAAACCACTTTAAAAATGTTAAGTAAAAGATCTTTCAAAAATTAGGAGCAGCATCTAGCAAAAGCCATCTGAATAATTAACACCCAAAGTTCCACCAACCGAGCAGGCCCAGCCCAATCTGAGCCCCTGCATATAATAGATAGAAACAAAGTCCCAGTAGTACATGTCAAAAGTTTGTTAAGAAAAACAGTTTAGATCAATTCTACTTCGAGTACAGACAAATCCATTTGTAAATTTGGCTTTCCTCAAAGACCGGGTTGCACATAGTAAATAATGCAGAAAGATAAAACAACACAATGTGTACCTCAAGAAAATCTGATTATTAAGTAAAAATCATAAATAAATGCCCTTGTCTATATATAATGAATGTGTTGTAAAGCTAAAATATATACATTGATTTTGATAATAATTTAATGATATACAAATAAAGAGTAAAGTGTCCTGGAGTGACTTTATGATGCTGATATCCCAAATCACCTGGTTTATGTTATATATTAAATTCTGCACCTTTAAAATTGTTTTTGAGAATGAAAGAGAAGAAAAAATGTGCACAGTTTGTGTTGAAAAAAAAAATCACTCCCCCACATCCTGCTCCTAGACTGTGTTGTCTGCAGCATGGAGAGACAGCGAGAGAAAGCTTCCCTTTGGCTTTTAGTTTGTTTTAGCTAGCTGAGGCAGAGGAGTTCCCTGAACCTTTTGTTTTTTCTTTTTTCCTAGATCTGTGCAAATCTGCTCTGGACTGAAAAACACCCAGACAAACCCCGGGAACTCACGCCTGTGGCCCACCGGGGCTTGGGCCTCGACATTTTCTGGCACCAGAGGGACTGATAAGAACCTGAGCTAGCCAAGCTACAGCACATGAAAAGGACTTTTCTTCTGGGATTTGCCATCCGGTCTGTTGGAGTCTGAGATACAGATTGTGTGCCCTTGTTTCTAATACTTAGTTATAGGATTCAAAAAAACACTGAATTTCATATAATATGAAATTCATGAGCATGTTTTCATGGTGTTATATGAAAACAAATGCTAAAGTTAGATAGGAAAAGTGTAAGTGTGTACATTAGAAAGTTTTTTAAATCACTGGTTGAAAAAGTAGTTTAGAGAACAAGAGACAAGATGGATGATTTAGGGTGTTGTCTCTTGTCCTTTTTTCTTCTTCATGTTCTTTTCCTAGGGGTTTTTGGGTAGTAGTAAGTGATTGGGTAAAAAATGCCGCAGTGCAGCACACAGGTGTTGGGTCATTGGGTCACTAAGAAAAATAATTTAGTTGGTATCTGTTAATTGGGTAAATGGACATATAAAAGACCTTGAAGAAGATCTTTGTTAGCCATTTTACCCCTTTTCTATCTTAGTGCACGTAGCTCTTTGTACCTTGTAATGCTGATAAGAAAAAATAAACAACTTAGACTGAACAAGAGAAAACTAGCCTCCCTCTCGTCAATCTTCAGTTCAAAGGGAAAAAGAACCCAATCCAAAAGTCCATAAGGAGACACCCATCGAACAGTGAGAGGTTTTATTGTTTAAGATTATTCAATTTCTGTTAAATAAACAACTTTTCCCACTTCTCTCCAAAGAAATTTTTTTCCCAGAGCAGTTGAGGGGAGGAGTCATTTGAATTTTGTTTTCCTGGGAGAACCCCCATTTAGACTTCTTCTCCCAAATTTGCCCTAAACTAATACATTCTGCAAGACAAGGCTATCAGTGTTTCTGTGTTTGTATTAATGAGAAGGAGAGAGTTTAGGTTTCTGGTTTAATGGAGAGCAAAGCAGTGTCCAAATTCAACTGATTTCATTTTTGTTTTGTTGACATTTTTTCTATCTTTTTCTATGATAAGTCTGAAAGTCAAGGACATCTTTTTAGAAATGCTCAGAATCCAGGATCTTTGACTTTGCTTTGGTAGTAGCCCAGTGACTCCCCAGAGCCTGTTTGGCTTGAACTGAGTAAGCAAAGATGTGGGCTCTTTCAGCCTTTTTTTTTTTTAGAGAGAAAAAACCCCAGACTCAAACCTAATTCAACCTGTGTTGAATCCTCTGAAAAACAGGATGTATTGAAGAAGTAACACTTTGTGATACTTGTGCTATCAGAATATGCAAATTTTACAGTTCATTCAGACACTTGTTAATCCAGACCAATAATGCTCTTATCAATGTTTTAACACCATTGATATAAATAAAATTACTGGAAACTTTGGCTTCAATCTTCAAATGAATATGAGAATATTCATTTGGGGGAGCAACAGAATGCATTTACACAGTTCTATTATGTTTGGTTTTTTTCATCATGTAGATCCTCTCATTTATCTCATTTGTCTTCTCTAGCTTAAGCACTAAAGCAAACCACCTGCTTTTAAAATGCAGTTCAAATGTAACTGTTTCTGCTGTTTTGTTTGGGGTTTTTTTGTATGATCTGAAAATATTCAGTTGTAATTTGCTTTATAGCATTCTTTGTAATTGTGGGAGTGAAAAAAAGACCAGAAGATTTTTTCCCAACTGTAGAATATATATAGAACAGTATTAGACTCTTTGTCAATATTCATATTTTGCTTCATAAATAACTTTATTAAATCTATGCTTTATAATAAATTTTACCAAGCAGGCTTTCAGTTCAATTACAGGAACTGCTTTTCAGCAAGCTAGATGAAGAAAGTATTCACTTAGGAAAGTAAGTGTTCCAGATGCTCTTTGTCCATTCTTCCACCTGTGTGAACTCCTTGCAGTTTAATAACTGCAGTAAAATATAATGAAACTATCAGCTGCTGTATAAGAGTATAAAAGGTTAATTTATTAAGGTTAACTCCTTCATTCCAGCACCACTGCTGTATCTGGAACTACATTTTCAAATGTGCTCACATTTCAGTGTGCCAGGTTCTCTCAGTTACTGAGGGATCTCAGACTCCTGGCACCAGAGGACTGCCCCAACAGGGATTTCACCAGGCACTGTTTGGAAGCAAGACCTGGGAAGATGCGGTTGTTTCCCAAAGTCACCGTAGGCTTGCTTGGTGCAGGTTTCATCACTTCCTCTGATGAGAGCCCCTCAGGGCTTCAGGGTTGCACAGGTGCCTGCCTTGGCCTCTTGCTGGGTGGGGGAGAACCCTGGGGGCTGTGGGCTCTCCTCTTTTGAGCACATCAAGACTCCCTGTGGGACTGGTCCCAGCCCTGTACCTGGCTGCAGATACTGCCCTGGGCAGATGGACCTGCCAACACTGCCTGCTCTGGCTCCTCCTGGGGCTGGTCCCCCTCTGTGGGAATGGACACAGGTAGGCAGTGCCTGCGACCCCCTTGGAGGGTGGCCCCTGATGTTTCTGCTTCCTCCTCCACATTTAATCCTGCTGGAATGCTGGCAGAAATCCTCTCCTGGGAGCTGCTGGACATGGAGCTGGAGCTGGTGCTAGCCACAAGGCTGTTAGTCTCCTCCCTACCAGTGTGGAAAAGCAGCAACCTCTGGGCCTCCTCACTGCACTTGGCCACAATGACAGTGATGAGGCAATGGACCAGTGGTGCTGTGTGCTCCCCAAGACAGTTCTGCAGTGTCTGGACCAAGTTCTCCACATTCAGACCATGGAGGCAGAGATGATACAGGATGCTGCCCTGTGCAATTTGTGCCAGCCTCCACTGGTCCTGGAATATTGCCTCCAGCCTCTCACACAGCCAGGGCCGCACAGCATCCAGGAGGTGCTGTCTTTGTTGGAACAGTCTTGCCCACACCTCAGGCAGGAGGCCACCCACAGGCTCCTTCCCTGCAGCCTTCTGCTCAGCTGGGGACAGTGTTCCCCGTGGAGAAGGTGCAGGGGACACCAGAGGGCCATGCGGGCTGTTTTCATCCAGGAGGATGGGAGCTGCCTCTGTGTGGCTGCTGGTCTCTGATGACTCTTCAGGGGAGATGACAGCAAACAGCAGATAGTCCTGTTCACCCCACTCAGAAAACCTGACAGTCTCTATCTGTCTATGTGTCCTGCAGAGTGGGCAGGATGGATTTGTCTGTGTCCACCACAGGATGCAGCCCAGGCAGAACCAGTGGTGACAGGGCAGAGCAGAAGCCACGTCCTTTGGAGTGTCCTGGCAGATGAGGCAGTTGTCGTAATTTTCCCTGGCCATTTTTGTGGTTGGCAGCATTTTGGGGAAAGCTGAGGTTCAGGAGCTTCTCCTTTCCATTAGCATCACTCTGCAGGAGAAGTCTGCACTGACTGTCCCAGGGAGGGGAGCAAAGAATGGCCAGGCCCCTGAAGAAGAACACTCTCCCACCTCCCTAAGTCCCATCACCCACCCCATGGTCACCCTGCAGGGACGTTTTCCTGCACAGCTCACTCTCAATGCTGCACCTGCAGTGCCCAGCTGCCCCAGCCAGGCAGGGCAGGGAAACAGGAGTAATGGCTCTAGGATGGGCACTGAGAGCTGTTGATGGCAGACCCCAACACACCACCAGTGCTGGGAAAAGCCTGGTTTGACTCTGCAGATCCCAGAGTCCTCCTCAGCCGGAGTCAATTCTTGGGCTGGATTGGTACAGTTACTCCTGGAGCCCAAATAAAATCAGCAATAGATGTGTTATCACAATCTGCCACTTGGGATGTCACCCTCCAGAGCCTGATGTCACAATGGGATTTTCCCCACTAGAGGTGCACAGTGCAAGGAAAGAAAATAAAATAATTTCTTGTTTTGAAATTCTACATTTTTGTGTTGCTCTCCCTTGGTCACCCGTGTCATGCATCCATGGCTGTGCTTCTTGTTTCTGCCCTGATACATTGCCAAGGTGTCCCATGAGCAGGAATGGTGGGAGTGCCAAGGTGGTGGGAGCAGTCAGCATGGACTGCCTGTGGCTGGATGATGTCTCCTTCCCTCACTGCCTTTTCCTGTGCAATGCCAGGATTTGGAGCATTTGTGTGGAGGTGGCCAGCCCTGGGTCAGAGGGACGATACCCTCCAGCTGTAGGCTGTTACCCTGAAAACTCAGTTTTTCAATCTTGTTGACAAATCTTGTTTCTAAAGACTTTCCCAGGACAGTGACTGTAAACATAGATTTGTATACATTCTTTCTGATACACGTCTTTTGATGAGCATCTCTCATGGCCAGTGTGGTTGGGAAGATGTTATCCTGACTATCCAATCCCTGGCCGTGGTCAGAAACCTATAAATTCTGAGAGAAAAAATAAAGCTCTCTCCTTCCTTCACCACACCTCAAGCTGTGTCCGTGTGACTTATTTCGTGTCCAGCAGCAACATCTGGTGACCCCCAACATGTGTTGTAGGCGACGGTTGCAGGGCACTCTCTGGCCCTGGGCCATGGCTGCTTTTGGGGTTTCTCCTGCAGAGGCCCTGGTTGTGGGGGTGTGGCATATTGATGTTTCGGATGCTGACTTTCAGCAGTTGTATGCTTATGGGAGAGCTGAAGGTTTTTTCCTGTGGTTGAGGCGGTATTTTTGAAGGCGGCTTGGAACATGTTAGGCAATTGCCTGATCCGGGCTATGGTGGTGGCTTACGACCCCACCCTAGCCCTGCTGCTGCAGATCTGGTGGCAGTGTGACTGCGCTCTGAACAGCTGTGCGTCCTCTTCTGCCTGATCGGTAGCTGCTTTCTCTGACCTGGATGAGAGGGATGACTCTGACTCTGGTTGTGGAAGCGGGGCAGAGCTCTCCCTCTCCCCTGGTGACACGGAGCTGGGGGGCAGCTGTGTCTCAGGTTCCGAGGTCGACTCCCCTGGGGTCGCCGGGGCCCCCGGCAGGTTGGATCCTGGCCAGCAGGCCTTCGGGAGTGCCGCGGAGCCGATAGGCATAACTTTGCCTTGCCCATTGCCCTGGAGGCGTAAGCCTGGGGCAGGGTCACCTCCTTTGTGTGCCCTCCCAGCGCAGACCAATGAGGGGCTGCCTGAATGGGGGGTGGTGCTGCCCCTGGGGGAGGTGTCAAGGACAGTCCCATGTCCCTGTTGCAGCCAGGCTGTGCTGTACCCCGCTGTGGGGGACGGGACGGGCCCAGGCTCCGTGCCGGTGGCCGTGCATGCGCACGCTGTTCCAGTGGAGGAGGGCCCGGCCTTTGCCGATTCTTGGCCTTTGCACCCCTGAGGAAATGATGCTGGAGCAATTCCAAGCACTGCTCCCCCCGCACTGGATTTGTGGGGTGTAGGGCTGGGTGCTGCGAGTGGTGCGGAGCCGGGTCAGGTTCTGCCAGGCTGGGTTCTGCCAGCCCCATGGTGCAGGTTTCCCTCCTGCCCTGGGGGTGGGCAGCGCCAAGCTGGCTCCACCCTGCCCCTCCTCTGGTTCTGCTGGTGTTTCGGCGGCTGTGGCGCCGGACACTGTTGAGGGGTCTTCCGGCCAGGTGCCTGCCTCTGTCTCAGGGAACGTTGTGAGACAGGATGCAGCAAGTGAGGCCGCTTCTCTGGATGGGTATCAGGCATTTCCTGTGCTTTAGGATGCTTTTGGCCCAGTGGGTGAGGGCATGAGTGCTCTTCTTGTGGGGAGGTCGAGTGCCACTGCTCAGGGCATCATTGTGCACCTAGGGAACATTGATTCGGATTTCCTGGGGTGCATTTGTGCCATGGTTTCCATGCTAGCTTGTTGCATTCTGTTTGTTAATTCTGTTTGATTTGATGGTATGTTCTTGTTATCCCCCTGTTACTGTCAAGTAATGGTCTTGCCCCAGTTGTCAATTTAGTAAAACCCCTCCCGTTGTTCCTGAACCTTCCCTGCCTATCACCCTCAGCCTGCCCCTAGCCCTTGTCCGTCATTGTTAATCCTGCCCTTTGTTCCAGCATTTTCCATGCCCTTCATCCCCTACTCGAGGCCCCATTGGCGTTGTGGCCACCGTCCCACCCATGGTTTCCTCCCATTGGTCCCAAGTATTGTAAACCCCTCCTTCGTCTCCTCCCAGGTTGTGTTCTGATTGGTTTTCGGTTTGTACCCTCCCCTCTTTAAATTTGGAAGCACGGAGATGTTCAGGGCTCAGTTGCTCTCCTTTCTCACTGTCCCAGCCCTTTCCCTTGTCACTGCTCCCTTTATCCTTCAATAAAACCTGTTCCTGGGAAGACAAAGAGACTCTGAGCCTCCTCCATCCCTTTACTGAAACCCGTGACGCCTGGGATCTACAGAGCCCGAGCACAAGGAGCTCTGGAGGTTCGGCACGTGGACTGTCGCTCCCGTGTCGTTCCCCACTCTTGGCGCTGCCATTAGCCAAGTTGTTTGGAGCTAGCCCGAAGCCTGGGAAAGTGTAGAGCGCAGCGTCAGCTGGCGCCCAACGTGGGGCCTCTTTCCTGTGGATTGAAGACCCCCGGAGGAGTCTATCAGGTGGATTGTCAAAGACTTTTGGGCGGCAGCTACCCCGGTGGGAAGCAGACCCATTTTTGTTGGGTGGCGCTCCTGGGGATCGAGGCAGCAACCCTCAGCGTGCGGAGGATTGCCTCAGGGTCGCAGACACCTCCTGCAGCTGTCGTCCGGACCTGGTGAGTTCCCAAGAGAGGGGGAAAAAGGGTGTGGGCTTCCCTGTGGGGGGGAGAAAAGGCGGTGCAGGTCCGGACCCTTATTTTCTGTTCTTTTCTGTTGTCCTTTGCTGTTGGGAGGTGGTGGGACTGTTGAGCCGGGGGTGTAGAGATGGGTGCACGCATGTCGGCTCATCAGAGGGGGATTTTTCACCAAGTTGTGGGTATCCTTGAGGGTGGGAGTAAAAAGTTTTCCCAAGGGTGGGTAAAAAGACTGGTGCATTGGCTGTTTCTGCATTACCCCCAAGTGTCCCCTGAAAATATAAGTTCAATTTTGTTTTGGAATTCAGTTGGAACCAAATTAACACTATTGGTTAATCAGGGGGATAAGACAGCTGCGAAATTAATTCCGCTTTTTGTTCTGATTCGTTCGGCTTTAATTGAAAAAGGGGGAGTGCAGGGACAGCCACCACAGTCTTCCCCAGTTTCCCCAGTTTCCCAGTCCCCGTGTGCCTCAACCCCTGATCCTAAGTTGGGGGAGACCTGCGGAGCTGCCTGTGCTGCGCAGGGCTCCAATAGTGGCAACAGTCTCCCTGGCTCCCCACGTCTCCCTCAGAACCCTTGCCCTGGCAGCCCTGGCCAAGCTGCCAGAGCCCTTATCCATCCCCCTGCTTCCCCAGTTGCCAGTCCCAAGTTAAGTGCTTCCCAGGTTGTTGATCCCCAGTTAAATAAAGTTGTAAACCCTCAATTGCTACCCCAGAACCTGTGTCCCCCAGTATCCCCTTGTTCCCATTGTTCCCATACATTTCCTTATTCCTTCCCCAAACCTCAAAATGGCCCCCAGAGGGCACAAGATGGCGGGGACCGCATGGTCGGCTCCCCCCCTTGTGCTTCTTCTTCCCACAATCCCTTTCTTCCCCCTGTGACCAACCCCTTCCTCCCTAGCTCCTCCCTTTCCTCCTACCCTGACCCCTCCCACTTCCCCTCGAGCGATTCCTCCTCCTCTGGGGCGTGTCTAATCAACTCCACGCCCCCAAACCCCGCCTCTTCCTGCCGTTGCTCCTCCCTCACGCCCTCCTCCTCGGGTAGTCCTCCAGCCCCGCCCCTTCCGGCTCCTGGTTCCCACGCCCCTCCTTCCGGTTCCCACGCCCCTCCTTCCGGTTCCCATGCCCCTCCTTCCGGTTCCCACGCCCCTCCTTCCAGTTCCCACGCTTTGAAAACCAGAAGTGACAGGCCTGTGAGCCAGAACTCGGAACAGGTAGAAATTCCCTTTGCTGCACCGGTCAGTTTTCGTGGAAGGGGGGGGAGGTACCGAGAATGGGAAGCCTTCTCCTTCCAGACTAAGAGGGAGCTGTGCAAAGCGCAGAAGGAATTTGGGAGAAGAAGTGAATATTTTAAGGGTTTACTAAAAGCTACCTTCTCCACAAATGAAATGGTCCCTCATGATCTAAAAGAATTATTTTCCTGCCTCCTTTCCCCAGCTGAATTCAAGCTGTGGAAACAGGGGTGGAAGAGGTCATTAGAGGCCATCCTTCCAGAGCTGTTGCACAGCGAAGAAGCCGCGGTTGACGCGGATGAAAACCCTCTTACCCTAGACCACCTGTGCGGCGAAGGGAATTGGGCAAAGCCAGAAGAACAGGCCAGGGTTTTACCCCGGCCTGTACTGATCAAAATTGCGGAAGCCGCAGAAAAAACGTTTAACACCCTACCCGAGGAGGAACCCCAGATTAACTTTTTAAACATCAAACAGCTCCCTAACGAATCCTTTACCAAGTTTGTGGACAGGCTGCAAACGCAGGTAGAAAAACAGGTGGAGAGAGCGGAGCTGCAAGAACAGTTTGTGTTAGAAGCAGCCAAGGCCAACGCAAATGAAGCCTGCAAGCAGGTGATCTTCAGCCTGCCTCTCTACCCGCCTCCTATGCTGGACATCCTCATCGAAGCCTGCACTAAAAAGGTTCCGATGGTAGGGGTGTCCAAGGCCATACCACCGCTAGCACCGAGGAGGATGCCTACTGCAGCCGTGACCCAGCAACCAACGGGCCAGTTTCCGCCACCACCTGCACGGCCATTACAGTGTTACCGCTGCGGGCAGCTGGGTCACATGGCAAGAGACTGTCCAGCTGCCCACCCTTGCCAAGGACATTTAGGGAACAATTTGGGAGGAAGGGCTAAAGAGGGGGTAATAAAGAAAAAAAACTAGGAGCGCGGCACGAACCTGCCCCGCGCGAAGCAAGAAATGGGGCAGGTCTCGCGGTGGGGGGGGGATCACAAAATCGGACAGGGCCTATATACCGGGCGCGACACTTGGTTACTGCTCGTGACATCTTCTTTCGGTCCCAGCACTGGACAGTAGTTGCTGTGGACCCACTGGAGGGGACAATGATGGATTCAGGACACGTCAGTAAGTACATTGCCATCGGGGACACCAAGCACACACCCCCAGAGATTGAGATTTCTCCGATCACCTTCCCAGGTGGTCCGGAGAACCTCATTCTCCTAGCGCGCTGCACTCATACTTTCATACTTTCATACTTTCCACCATACTTTCTCCCTAAAGGCCAGATCATCGCCCAGTTTATCCCCATTCCCGAGGGTATCCCAGTAGACGACCATGCACCAGGTGTCTACTGGGCAGAAGTAGTGGGTGAGGATAAACCCATCATAGACTGCAGCGTCAAGCAGGGTGCCGAATCCTTACAAATGAAGGGCCTGCTTGACACAGGAGCGGATGTGACGGTCATTCCTGAAAGGAGGTGGCCGTCACATTGGGAATTGCAACCCGTGGCAGGAAAGATACAGGGTATAGGGGGTACCCAATTGGCTCGAATTTCAAAGAGTGTGGTACAAATTGCGGGGCCGGATGGGCAATTGGCTAATTTACGCCCATTCGTTGCGGATTATCAGGTTCCCTTGTGGGGGAGGGATCTCATGTCTCAATGGGGGGTGAAGATTGAAATCCCGAAAACCCCTCGGGATTTTTAGAAGCGGCCACTGTAGAGCGCCCCTTCCAGAAGTTAGATTGGACCACTAACGAAGCGGTCTGGATTGATCAGTGGCCGCTCAGGAAAGATAAATTAAAGGTGCTCAACGAACTCGTGGAGGAGCAGTTAGCGAAGGGCAATATAGTCGAGACCACCAGCCCTTGGAACTCCCCGGTATTTGTAATCCGTAAGCCGGGGAAGGACAAGTGGCGGCTCCTTCACGACCTTCGAGAAATCAACAAGATCATTGTGGACATGGGACCCCTTCAGCCAGGGATGCCTACCCCAACCATGCTCCCTCGAGATTGGCAATTGGCAGTAGTTGATATAAAGGATTGCTTTTTCCAAATTCCCCTACATCCTGACGATGCCCCACGGTTTGCCTTCTCGGTGCCCACTCTTAACCGAGAAGCCCCAATGAGGAGATTCCACTGGCGAGTGTTGCCGCAAGGCATGAAAAATTCACCCACCATTTGCCAGTGGTACGTCTCCTCATTGCTGTCTCCTGTACGCGCTAAAATGGGGGAGGTCATCATCCATCACTACATGGATGATGTCCTAGTGTGCGCCCCCCATGACAATCTACTCACACGAGCGCTTGACCTGGTGGTTGAAGTTCTGACCTCCGCGGGATTTCAACTCCAGGAAGATAAAGTTCAAAGGTTGCCACCCTGGAGGTACCTGGGTCTACAGATCGCTGAGAGGACCATTGTTCCTCAAAAATTGGCCATAAACAGCGATCCTAAAACTCTGGCAGACCTCCATTCCCTGTGTGGGACATTGAACTGGGTCAGGCCTTGGCTGGGCCTCACGACTGAGGACCTAGCCCCCCTCTTCGTCCTATTGAAGGGGGAGAAGGAGCTGAGTTCTCCTAGGTCCCTGACCCCAGAGGCAAAGAAAGCCCTCGAGAGAGTGCAGGAAGCTCTGATGGAGAGGCAGGCACACAGGTACGAGCCAGCCCTGCCATTTGAGTTTATTGTATTGGGGAAGTTACCACACCTGTGTGGGCTGATATTCCAGTGGGACCGGGGCTCCAAGGACCCTCTCTTGATCATAGAATGGGTTTTCTTGAGCCACCAGAGGTCCAAAAGTATCACCAGGCCACAGGAGCTGATGGCTCAGCTCATCAGGAAAGCTCGAGCAAGGCTTCGGGAGATGGCTGGGTGCGATTTTTCATGTATACGGGTACCAGTCAGCTTGTCTCGGGACAAAGCGTCCCCAGATAAGCTGACTAAAGAAATGTTTAATCAATTATTGCAGGAGAATGAGACTCTCCAGATTGCCTTAGATAGTTACAGTGGACAAGTTTCAGTCCACGCCCCTGCACACAAATTTTTCAATGCAAAATTTAATTTGATTCCGAGAGAAATTAGGAGCCGAAAACCCCTCAAAGCTGTGACTGTTTTTACAGACGCATCTGGAGCATCCCACAAGTCAGTGATGACTTGGAGGGATCCTCAGACTCAGCAGTGGGAAACGGATATTAAGTATGTGGAGGGATCTCCACAGGTTGCTGAGTTAGATGCTGTCGTCAGAGCCTTTGAGAGGTTTTCTGAACCATTCAATTTGGTAACTGATTCGGCATATGTTGCAGGGGTTGTAGTGAGAGCTGAGAACGCAGCTCTCAAGGAGATCTCTAATCCCCAGCTATTTGAGCTGCTTTCGAAATTGATTTATACCGTTTCTCACCGAAAGCAGCCCTTTTTTGTCATGCATGTGAGATCGCACACAGAGCTCCCGGGCCCGGTAGCCGAGGGAAATGAAAGAGCAGATTCCCTCGCTGCCCCTGTTAGAATGGCTCAGCTTCCTGATGTCTTCCAGCAAGCCAAGTTGAGCCATCAGATGTTCCACCAGAATGTGCCTGGACTGGTCCGCCAATTCCACCTGAGGCGAGACCAGGCCAGGGCCATTGTGGCAACATGCCCACATTGCCAGTCCACCGCGATGCCATCCCTGGGATCGGGGGTTAACCCTAGAGGCCTGGGGAGCTGCGAGGTGTGGCAGATGGATGTCACCCATGTCCCTGAATTTGGTAGGTTCAGATATGTTCACCTCTTCATTGACACTTTCTCAGGTGCAGTCTACGCCTCTGCCCACACAGGAGAGAAAGCTGAGCAGGTCTGTAAACATCTCATGCAGGCTTTCTCTGTGTTGGGGGTCCCCAGAGAGATCAAAACAGATAATGGCCCAGCATATACCTCCAGGAAACTGGAGGATTTCCTGCAGGAGTGGGGAGTGCAACATAAAAGAGGCATCCCACACTCCCCCACAGGCCAAGCAATCGTTGAGCGAGCCCATCAGTCGCTCAAACGCGTCCTGACCCATCAAAGAGAGACCATGAAGGGCTGCACCCCACAAGACCGGCTGTGCAAAGCTCTTTTTACTATCAATTTCCTAAATTGTTCAGATAATGATTTAAACCCTCCAGTGGCCCGGCACTTCATGTCAGCCAGCAACTACCAGTTGCAACACCGCCCTCCAGTGCTGGTCCAAGACCCGGAAACCCAGAAGATCATGGGTCCATTTGAACTGGTGACCTGGGGGCGAGGTTATGCCTGCATTTCCTCACCCCAGGGGCTGAGGTGGATCCCGCAGAGGTGGGTGAAGCCTTATGCCCCCAAACATCCAACCAGGCCACCAGACAGCCCGGAAAAAGAAGCAGCGTCCGAATAGGTCACCCCCCCCAACCCCCCAGAAAAGAGGAGGAGGAAACTTCGAGTCCCTCTTTACATTAACCCACCTTTCCTAGTATGCTAAACCAAGCGTATGTTTTTTTTTTAGAGAAGAGCCATCCTGGATATGACAACCCTGACCATCACCCCAACCACCGTACTCCTGATGCTGCTGGTCACCCAGACTGCAATGTGGATCGTGCCTCAACCCAAACAAAATGTCTGGGTCATGTTAGCGAAGTCCCTGCAACGAGACAAATTGTGCCTATCCACCGGAGCAGCAGGAAATCCAATGACCACTTGCCTGGTGGGGATCCCATTAAAACCAGATGAGTACCCAGAGTCCCTGTTACAATTAGTTGAGGAGGTTAATAAAGGCAGACCGGCTCAGCGAGTAATCCGCTCTGCACCAACCTATAAAGTAAAGAGACCTGTCCAGAATCCCCTCCTCCTTTGGAGAGACTGGCAGGCCTCCCTGGAACGGGCTACTGCTGAGCCCCAAGAATTTGATTTGTTAAACTCCTCCCCAGCACCCTATTGTATCCACTTCCGTTATTATCCTTCAGATCCTACTTTGTATCCTCAGTTAATACAAGATAACAAACAGTTTCAAGCTGCCACGTGGTGCAGAAACATCGCCCACGTAAAAATGCCTTCTACCCTTAGTTCTTACCCTCTTAAGTTACCCAAAGGCATGTTTTTAATTTGTGGGGACCGAGCGTGGGCTGGCATCCCCTCTCGCCTTCTCGGAGGGCCATGTACTTTAGGCCGGTTGTCCTTGTTTGCCCCCAACACGACCCAAATTGAAAATTGGGAAAGAAAAAATAATTCGATTATTAGGAAGCACAGTCTGGAGGATATTGACCCCGACTGTGACTTGGAAATTTTTCATTGGAATAGACCAAAACGGGTTGCAGTGTCGGTATTTTTGCCATGGTTAGCCGCTGCTCAAGCCCTGGGCGAATTAGGCCAATTAGAGTGTTGGGTAGTCAAACAAGCCAATTTGACGTCAACTGCGCTGAGTGACCTCCTCGAAGACGAGGAGATAACCAGGCGAGCCACGCTACAGAACCGTGCAGCCATCGATTTCTTGCTGCTCCTGCATGACCACGATTGCAGGGAGTTTGAGGGACTCTGTTGCATGAACCTTACCACCAAGAGCCCCAGCGTCCGCCAGACTATCGCGGAGATGCGAGGCATGATCCACCAAATCAAGCAGGAATCCAACGACTGGGTCACCAACTTCTTTTCAGGATGGGGACTGTCCGGATGGCTTCTCTCCATTATTAAGACTGTGTTGTGGGTTGTTTTTGTTATTTTTATGATCTTAATTGCATTTGCAGTGCTGCGAAGATGTCTAGTCCAATCCATTCTTCACCTTCTATCTCCCCCATCGCAAGTTAACAATGTTAATGTAAACCCATTTCCCTCCTCCTCACCTCCACCCTCTCCCGCTCCTGAATGCTTTGTTGTACCCTCTGCTCCCCCTGACCCTGCAACATCCTCTTTCTAAAAAAGAAAGGGGGAGATGTTGCATTCTGTTTGTTAATTCTGTTTGATTTGATGGTATGTTCTTGTTATCCCCCTGTTACTGTCAGGTAATGGTCTTGCCCCAGTTGTCAATTTAGTAAAACCCCTCCCGTTGTTCCTGAACCTTCCCTGCCTATCACCCTCAGCCTGCCCCTAGCCCTTGTCCGTCATTGTTAATCCTGCCCTTTGTTCCAGCATTTTCCATGCCCTTCATCCCCTACTCGAGGCCCCATTGGCGTTGTGGCCACCGTCCCACCCATGGTTTCCTCCCATTGGTCCCAAGTATTGTAAACCCCTCCTTCGTCTCCTCCCAGGTTGTGTTCTGATTGGTTTTCGGTTTGTACCCTCCCCTCTTTAAATTTGGAAGCACGGAGATGTTCAGGGCTCAGTTGCTCTCCTTTCTCACTGTCCCAGCCCTTTCCCTTGTCACTGCTCCCTTTATCCTTCAATAAAACCTGTTCCTGGGAAGACAAAGAGACTCTGAGCCTCCTCCATCCCTTTACTGAAACCCGTGACGCCTGGGATCTACAGAGCCCGAGCACAAGGAGCTCTGGAGGTTCGGCACGTGGACTGTCGCTCCCGTGTCGTTCCCCACTCTTGGCGCTGCCATTAGCCAAGTTGTTTGGAGCTAGCCCGAAGCCTGGGAAAGTGTAGAGCGCAGCGTCACTAGCTCCCCCTGTTACTATCGCTGCAGGAACCAGACTTGTTCAACTTATGCCTTTTAAGTCTTGTGTTCAGAGAGTGGAGGATTGGCTGTGGGGAGATGGTGGCTTTGGGTTCCCTGGGCTGCCTCACGTTCACTAGACTGCTGTTCTGATGGCCAAGGATCGTCCTGAATGGGTCAGCACCCTGTCCATCTATGGTGAGATGCTGCCAGAGGTTATCCTCCGCTGGCTTCTTGACACTGGCGCGGACATCACGATTGTCAGGTTTGCTGACTGGCCCCCAGAGTGACCCTTGGACCCAATGCTGACACATTCAATGCAAAGAAGAAATTGAGTCTGACTGTTCAGCAGATTCTGTTGTCCTCCCTCATGATAAACTGGTCGCACTCCGTGAATTGGTGCAGGAATAGTTGGACCAGGGTCATCTGGAGCCTTTGACCAGTCCCTGGAACACTCCTGTTTTCTGTATCAAGAAGTCTGGGAAATGGAGGTTGCTATAAGACCTCCAGAAAGTTAATGCTGTGATGGAAAGCATGGCGACATTGCAGGCTGGCATGCTGTCACCCGCCATACTTCCCACTGATTGGCCAGTTCTCATTGTGGATCTGAAGGATTGTTTCTTTACAATTCCTTTGCATCCCCATGACAGACTGAAATTTGCCTTTCTGGTGCCAGCTATCAATAGTGCTGAGCCCACACAGGTATCAATGGAGGGTTTTGCCACAAGGCATGCAAAATTCACCAGCCATTTGCTGATGGTATGGGGCTCGAGCCCTGTCTGGAGTTTGCAGGCAGTTTCTTGATGCTCGTCTCTATCCTTATATGGATGGTCTCTTGGTGGCTGTGCCCACCCAGGATGAACTGCAGTGGATAGAGCCTCAGCTGTTCCCTGCCTTGCCTTCTCATGGGCTGCAAGTGACTCCAGAAAAGGTTCAGCAACAACCTCCCTGGAAGTATTGGAGGGTCAAAAAATTTTGGGACGAACAGTCCAACATCAGGAGGTGCAATTTGTGCATTCAGTGAAGACACTGAATGATGTCCAGAAATTGGTGGGCGTCGTTACATGGTTGCGTCCCTATTTGGGACTGACCGTGACACACCTGTCTCGCTTGTCTGGTCTGTTAAAGGGGAACTCTGATTTAAAGTCACCTCTGACACTGACCCCAGAGACACAGCAGGTGCTGGAGGAGGTTCGACAAGCAGTTTCTGCTCGTCAATTTATCACATTGATCCTTCCATTGATGTTGCTGTTTTTCATTACCACTCCAGATTTGCATCCCACAGGTATCGTTGGCCAATGATGAGTGGTCCAATCCCTTGCATGTCCTGGAATGGGTTTTTCCTGCCCCATCAGCAGCAGAAAGTGGCAAACTTCACTGACCTTTCTTTGCGGCCCAAACATGGTCAGGAGCCTGTGCAAGGACCCACCATATTTGCTGACGGTTCGAGGAGGACTGGAAAGGCCATTGCTGCCTGGAAGGATGGATCTGAGTGGCAGGTTTTGGAGAGTCGTGAGGCTGGGTCAGCCCAATTGGTGGACTTACGGGCTGCTGTCATAGCATTTCAGAAGTTTTCCCAGGCACCTTTCAATTTGGTCACGGATTCCACCTCCATGACCAAATTGAGATCCATCCATGAGCAGGTGTTGATGCTAGACATGTTTTCACTTTTAGTTTTTTGTAATACTAAAAGGGTGAGATTTCACGCTGAAATTACAGCCTTCTGATTGTATGGAGCATTGTTTATTTTTCCTATTCTTTTTTCCTTTTGATTGTTTAGAATGTTGCACGCTTCTTTGTTCATTTTCTTTTCTTTTTCTTTTTTTAAAAACAAAATGTTGAGATGTCACCCTGAAAACTCAGTTTTTCAATCTTGTTGACATAGTTTCTAAAGACTTTCCCAGGACAGTGACTGTAAACATAGATATGTGTACATTCTTTCTGATACACGTCTTTTGATGGACATCTCTCACAGCCAGTGTGGTTGGGAAGGTGTTATCCTGACTACCCAATCCCTGGCCGTGGTCAGAAACCTATAAATTCTTAGAGAAGAAATAAAGCTCTCTCCTTCCTTCCACCACACCTGAAGCTGCATCTGTGTGACTCATTTTGTGTCCAGCAGCAACAGACTAGTGCTGTACTTGTAACTTAAGTTTGTAGAAAAGTAACTTTGGTATATGAAGTATCTTTCCAGGGTGAGAAGTGAGATTTTGGAAATTAGCTGTAATTTTATATGGGGCATCTTCTGGGAAAGATTCACTTGGATTTTTGAGGTATAGGCTACTCCTAAGAATCCCGATGCAGCCTTCTCGGGAATGGTTGTGGAGGTTGAGGTCTCTTCTGTAGGGACCCAAACTCTTGGGAATTCTGATGCACCTTTCTCTGAGGAAGTTGTGGAGGTTGTAGTACATTGATTTGGGGGTTTCATTCCTTTGCTTTGCTGTGAAGAGCCAGAATTGGCAGGTTCAAGTCCTGATGCCAATTCTGCAGCTGCTGCCTTGTGGGGATGGTGTTGGCCCTATGTAGAAACTTCAGGAGAAAATTACTGTCCCAGGTGGCCAGTGTAAAAAAGATATTTTGTTGTCCTTCCTTGCTTAATTTGTTAGTTGCCTTTCTATCCCTGGGGTGGACTTTGTGCAAAAAAATGGGACAGGGAACAATTAGTTACTAAAAAGGTTCAAGCAGAATCATTGCTTGCCACTGAAATCAATCATGTCCAAAAGGAAAACCACTGTAGTAAAAAAAGTAAAACCCATAAGGTTAATTGTTCCAGGGCAAAAAGCAGAAGCCTACTAAAACCCTGAAAGAAAGGCAACTCAAATGCCTAAACCACTCCCTAATTCACAGGCTGGCAATTCTTGTAAAACTTGTAGAGGCAGTCTCACGTCCTCCACAATCATGAAGTCAAAAGGAGGAAATCCCACTGAAAAACTATGGGAAACAACAAAAGTGGTGCAACAAGCACTTCATAGAATAAAAGCTGAAACTCTACCTAAATAAGTTAATGTAATTACTAACTTATTTCATTCAGGCACGTATCACCAGGGAAGTTTGTCTCTTTTCATTTTTCTAGGCGTGTCAAACATCCCTGCATTGAAGATAAGGAAAACTAATTTGGAAGCAGAAAAACTGCCAGCAGCAAATTCACACCTAGATGTGATAATCATTTCTTTATTCAGACTCTGCCACTTTGTGTTAGCTGCAAGAAGCTTTTGCTTCTTTTCAATAATCGGTCTATATTGGAACCTACCAACACATGAGATGGAACTGCATGAAAAGCAATTACATTTAAATTGTCACCATAATTGCTTGCATTGTCAGTTTGGAAGTGTTTGTAATGTGTTTGTGTTTTCATTCCAAGTGACTTGCTGGGAAATTGAGTATTAGTAAAAGTACTCTACGTATTCTTAGGTTTGATTTTTTTGCCCAGCTTGCTTTGTCTTTTTACTGAAAAATTGTGTGGGAATAGATTTTATGGGTGTACAATTTGTACAGTTTTATCCTGAGAGTTGATACAAGAATTTATACGAATTTGAACATCCCCTATTTCGGGCACAATTCTCATCTCTAATCGCGCTTGAAAGTTTTTCTCCTCACAAGCCAGTGCTCACTCTTCGGAGCCAACAAGGCACTTCTCGCTCTCTTTCTAAAAATCTCTACAACTCTAATGAAAGGCATCGCAAACCTCTCTCTCTCTCTCTCTCTCTCTGCCACTGTCATCTCGCCACTCTTTACACCACATCCCTCCAGAATCTCCACTACAAAAATTACTTTGCTTTAGAATCAACTACAAATTCCAACACCTCCTTTTGGGGACCCTCCCCAAAGCCATCAAAGGCGCTAGACACAGAGACCAGTCAGCTAGCCAGCTACTTTTACCAACTAAAACAAACCTGCAATTACTATTTCCACTGCCTTGAACAGATCTTCAGTCAAGCTAGAAATGAAGACACAGACATCATTCTTCTCTAAATTTTCTTCTACAAGTACAAAGGAATCCATCTTCACACAGCTGCTTAATGTGAATAATCTCTAGTGTAACTTTTTCTCATGACAAGATATGATCAGGTTTTTTATTTTTACAGGAATTTAGATACATTGACAAGTTTCTGACAATACCTTTATGTTTCAACAGTACTTGCAGCTTATATACTATGAACAATTTATAGCAAGAACCAGTCTTACAATTGTTTTCAAACTCTTCTTTCACAAAATAAGACTCATCTCTAAATTAACACATGTACTTATTAAAATAGCCCAAGTTTAGAGTCTCCACAATTCTCTTCTCAATTCAAAACACTAACAATCTTAATTCTAATCTTTTAACTGGGTCCACTTCTGCTTCTGTAATAAGCACAGCTGCAAAACAACACAAGCACTCCTAGAGACATGTGCACTTTCTTGGCAAATTCAAAAGAACAAGAAATCATGGCAGTTCTGAGCCTGATCTTCACCTAAACACACTATCACAATAACTCTTTTTAGAAATCATCAGAGAGATGATCAGCATTTCATATTGTGAAAAGAGAGACAAAATAATTTTTAGCAGCAGTAAAAAGATTTACAGCAATCCACAGGATTTTGCTTTTAGGCTGGCACCAGGTTCTGCTGTTAAGAACCATGGGCTGTGCCCATCAGCATGGGACACAAACAACATTAGGGCTAACAGCTCTAACACTTATTGACAACCTGATAAGTTTTCACCTCAAGAAGTGACTACTCTGCAAATTACTGTAACTTGCCTTTAAAATTAAAATCAACCACAAAATTCTACGATATTCACTAAAGTAAAGAAATTGGAAGGCATACTAAGAAATGGGTTTGTTTCTCTACAAAATAAATATTGCAGTCACTCAAGAAAAAACAAACAGAGCTTACTTCTTTTTCCACTTTCTCCCAGGATGCATTTCTTGGAATTCTTCTAAGCTTCTCTCCAAAACTTCTCTGCTCTTCCTGAAATCTCAAATTTTAAGCACCGACACAGCTTACTGCTGCAGAAGCCCACAGCACCATCATACACGGAATTCTCTCAGAACCCGGTAAAACAAAGGCTTGCAACTTGCAGCTCCCTTGGTTTGGAGCTGATACCATACGCCAGGACTGCTCCATATCTCACTCACACATCTGGATAAGAAAAAGCTCTCTGAGACAGTTTGACACCAGTCCTTACTCCCGGAATCACAGAACTTAATGTGCCCAAGGTCTCATAAGACCCCGGCATAGAAAACCTGGGTCCCAGAGGGACTCGCCTGGCTCTCTCACCATTGGGCATGTTCCCAGCCAGTTTCACAGCTTCAGGAGGTTCTAGGAGTCACTGAGAGCTCCTCTGATCCCCCTGTGCCTGGAGCAGGGAACCCGAACCAGCATCTGTGGTTCAATCCAGCCTGCCTGCAGCCACCTAAACACAGCTCTGCGGCTTGAGAGCTCCAAAATAAGTTTAAACAATCCAGGGGCACCAAGACTTAGAAGGCCCCTGCCCTCACTCTACTCAAAAGGGATGAGCTGAACTCATCCCCTCAGGGCACCCTCCGTGCCCTGATCTCATCAGGATTCGGCCCGACTCACCACCGGCCGGAGCTCCAGGAGTTCCCTTGCACTCCTGAGGCTGACCCGCCCCTCCGTCCCAATAGCTCGATGGGGAGTAGCTCTGGGAGCACGATCTCCCAGAAAAACTTTTCACCGCCGCTACACTGGGGCAAAAAAAAACTTCTAAAAAAACCAAAAAACCAAAAAACAAACAACTTTAAATGCTGAATCACATACTAGCTCACCAAAGCGACCCCTCCCCCGCAAGCAGCTCTTGTTGCCCAGGGGGGAAGAAAGGCGCGGAGGGACCATCACCACTAAAGATAACCTTGGCTCTGCTCTGAGACCAGAGCTGCTATCCCGCTGAGAACAGATTTGATACAACACCCCCGCGGCTCCTGGGTTACAAAACCCAGTTCTGGTTTGCTCCCCCCCCGGGGCTCCATGACAGGAGCTCGCAGGGAGGAAGCGAATCACTCCATGTGTCCCCACCGTGATCCAGTCCCTGTGGAAACATCGACCCGTGTTCACTCTTACTCCAGCACAGCACAGGAAACATTTCCTCTTTAGCAACACAATTCCAAAAAAACCCCACAGACTTTAACGCAACAATCACACCTATTTACGCATTCTCACATCTGTTCATTCAACTCCACCCAGTCACAGCAAGACAATAAGGTGCTCTTTACTTCCCTTGTTAATATCCGCCCATGGGCACTGTAATATGTCAAATATCCCAAGTTTCTTGGATTATTCCTCAATTTGGCAGTTTTAAGTCCAAATTTCTTGGATTTAATCCTCAACTTGACAAAGTTTTAGAGAATCCACATTTTACTCTGTTTTCCCAGTGGATTGTGCCAGGAAAACCTTGGGCTCCCTTTCCCGAGGGGCTAACCCCTCCCCTGAGACCCAGTCCCAGTAACCCCGGGGGTATCTTGAAACCCCCGCTTCCCGCTCCCCCCAAAGATTACTTACAATCCGTCTTCTTCTTTGGGTCTTCGTGCAAAAGAATTATGGAGCAAAAATACCGTGGTTTTTAGGGAGCCTTTTTCCCCTTTCCTTTGCTTTATTCCTCTCCTTCTTGTCCTCGGGGTTTTGACCTGCAGCCGCTTGGCCCACGCTAGGAGAAACGGAGCGGGGTCTGCTGAACTCAGCAGGGGCGCGCCTGTTTCCCCGTTCTGGATCTCTGGTGGTCCTAGAGGTGAGGTGCTTATCCCAGAAAGAGCCCCCAGAAATTATTAAAAACGAGATTCACTTAATAAATTATAAAAAGAATTTAATATAAACAAAAGACAATTAGGAGACAAAAGAAATAAAGCAAAGGGTTAAAACGGCTGGGTGCCCTGGCGGGTTGCCAGGAACACACCTGGTATCTTGGGATCACTCCCTTTATCCCCTCCTGCTGCGAGGATTCTATGCATATTCAAAAACATGTCCCCTCCCTAGTTCCACCTTCCTAGAATATGCTTTTGCACAATCTTTATTTTCTGCTGGTCAGCGCTATCCCTGCTGGTCATCATTATTCTTGCTGGTCAGCATTATTTGAAGTTTGGTTTCCTTTCTTTTGCAAATGGTCACTTGCTGATAACCATCCAGCCCGTCATCCTTCCCCTGAGGACAGCTGGGCTTCATATCTTCTGCTGATAACAGTTTGAGCTCTATTGTTCTCCTGATAACAGCTTGGGCCCCAGTGTCCTTGCCCTCTGGGGTTTCCTTGCCTTGTACCTAGGAAATTCTTTTAAACTTAAGACTTGTTAGCAAGAAAAAAAGTACATACATAGCTAAAAAGTATTTAATATATAATATTCATCTGCGAAAGCCAATATCACAATACAAATTTATAACAAAATCATACAAATATATTCTAACCTTCCCAGTTCTGCCTCAGAAGGCTTTAGAATTATTTTGATTTGGCTAATTTTTTTGAGTTACTAATTAGTGAACTAAAGAATCTCAACAAAATACCAAAATGTTACATGAAAAATAGTAGTCCCCCTTCTTAAACCAGGAGGGATAACTATGTACTGCAAAGAAAATATGAATAAAATACAAAAAAGCCTTCTACCAAATTTCAAGCCAACCAAATATCCCTAACATACCATTGAGTTTCCTATGTCCCAGAAGAACATTTTCATTTTACTTTGCTTCTTTTATTTATGCTAATCAGTGTGGTGACTATAGCACATTCCACAATGCACATGCTTCTCAGTTGTAGGTGCAGAAGGTGATGAGGGCAATTTCCTCACTAAAATTCAAAAGGAAAAAGGTACTTGGGATGATAGAACTAAGCTTAAAAGGGAATTAATTTTGTTTTTTATCTCACCAATAATAAAGCCACAGTTTCTGTTTGTGTCAAAATTAAATTACAACAGTGCTATCATTGGTCTCCTGGAAAACACAGCAAAGTCCTGATGTAAAGATATGTTTGCATCAGAACCCTTTGTAGGAAAATGTTGTGACAGGACCTTTCACCCCTGCAGCTTATCTGCAAACCAGGTTGGAATAGCTTGCCTTTTGGAGAGTTATCTCTGCTGAGAACATCCTTAGCCAGCAATAAACATCCTGCTTTGAATGCATGGGAAAGGATAAGCAAAAGTTCTGACAGGCAGATACAGCATTTTTATGAACTACAGAAGACCACTATAATTTTCATAAAATCAGAAATCTCTTACACACTCTCTGGGTGTGTGGGGAGTTCTCCTTGAGGTTCAAATGTCAATGTTGAGTTACTCTCCTAGAAGCTGAGTGAAAAAAGGCTTCTGCACACAACCGTAGCAATGGGGAACAAAGTCCCATGGACCTCTTTATTCATCTGAAGAAGATCCTTTTATTGTAGCAAACTGCAGGTCGCATGGTCAGGGAGAGCTGGTTGAAGTTGAACACCGGTTGAGTGCCGTTTGGTGGTGAGGCAGTGATTGGTTGGGGAGATGCCAGGACCATATGAGCAGGAAGCTGATTGGATGCAGGGACACGTGAGCAACAACGCTGCAGCTGCAGCAGCCAATGAGTGCCTTCCAGTCAGCAGAACTTAACAATTTTAATATACTTAATAGAGGTAAAAAATATTCTTATCTCCTACACAACTAATAATAATCAACTATATCAATCAAATACAGTAATCAACTATTATTTATTGGTAAGTGGCATTGGCTCCTAATCTATATTATTTCTTTGCTACCTGTAATATATTTATTATCATGCACTGTCTTGTGAATCTACTAGTAGTGTTTCTTTTGTTTATCCTGGGTACTGAGAACTCTGCTTAGTCTGCTCTTCCTTGTGTTTATCCAATAAATATTTCATGTTGTAATAGACTTGATCTGTCATTAATAAGAACTTGTGAATGAGATTGGGTTTGGGGGTGCTGGCTGCCTCAATAAAGCTGTTTCCTACTGCCAGAAAACTGGGCAAAGGCAGGGACTCGTCTAAATTCTCCCCTCTCCATTCATAACAAATGTTTTGTGTGCTAATTTTGTACCATAAAAGCTAATTTCTCATAATGCTTAAAATTACCCAGCAGAGCAGGAATATTACTTATAAAATTCTTCCAACTGTAAGTAAAAGTGCTCGAGCGGAAAACACACATCCTCAACAAATCCATTCACATTTATTCCAGGGTGCAAGTTAATCAATTATACCACAAGAGCCAGGAATCCTTTTCCGTTTCTTTCTCTTCCTCCTTCTCTCTTTTCCTCTCTCTCTCTCTCTCTCTCTCTCTCTCTCATATTTACTATCAAATAAAACCCATATATAGACATTGGCATAGTGTCTCATTTGCACCTTAATTAGGCAGAGGAATTTCTAATAACTTTAGAAACCATATCATAACAACCATGGAGGTGCAAAGACCTGTAGTGATAGAATAAGGAAGGGGTAATGACTTTAAACAGAACGAAGGTAGGCTTAGATTAGGAAGAAATTATTTACTATGAGGGAGGTGAGGAATAGGTTGGCCAGAGCAGCTGTGGTTGCCACATCACTGGAAGTGTTTAAGACCAGGCTGGAGAGGCCTTTGCGAGATCTATCAAGTGGAAGGTGTCCTGCCCAGGGCCAATGGGTTGGAGATGATTTTTAAAGTCTCTTCCAACTCAAACTATTCTGTGATTCTATACCTGATTAAATTTGCTCAGCCTACCCCATTAGAGAGATACTCAATCTTCGTTCCAGAAACACTTGGAGAACAGGATTCTCTGTGAAGCATTATATGTACAGAGCCAAACTGTAAACAGGTTGAAAGTGAAAAATAGGTGACCTAAGAGTATTGCAGAGGACTAGGTACTACATGTGTCAAGTCAATAGCAGTGAGGGAAAAAGCTACTTCCTTATGGGAACAGCAAGCAGCACTCTTAGAGCAACAGAGGAAAGACAGGAGAGAAGTTAGTAAATCAGTAAGGGCTAGCCACTGGGAAAATGAAATTACTCCCATATTTTCCAGGAAATTTCATGCTGAATTACAACATGTTGGACCCCAGGGTCATGGAACAAGGAGGGTCAGCTGCCTTGCAAGGGGTGGAGAGACAGGAGCGGGTCATGGCAACAACATAGGCAGGGACAGTGGCTCAGCCCTGTCTGCAGCTACCCTGCAGTTATTCCTTCCTGAGAATCTCTCTCCAAGGTCACTAGCGGGAAGGGGCAGCCTTCAGCTGCACATCAGTACCTGCCATATGACCTCAGCCCCAGCAAAACCTTCAGGAGAGAGGATACACCCAGGGCTGTGACAGTTCCTGTGAAACTCACAGTATAACAGTTCCAACCAGTCAGATGTCAATTGACACTGTCAATAAGGTACCAGGAACAAAAAAGCAATCAGAAGTGCTGCAGGTTCAGTATTTACCTCTACATTTCATAATTATCAGCATTAATTATCACAGACCTACTTTCTGCCTCCCACAGATGAGTTGGTGAATACTCACAAAGAAAAAGACAAAAAGGGTCTTCAAGAAGTTTGAAAATCTATTCATGGAAGTGCAGAAGAACAGTTTAGACTTCATCCTACATGAACTGAATGAAAAATCTTGACTGGGTTACTCTGAAACATTCAAAACCTCACTTTCACATGGGAAGTTAAGTAGTACTTGGGTTTTTGAATATAAATTTCCACCTGTTCACTACTAGATGTCATCATCCTCTGTGATGTTACAGTAAGTTTGCTCAGAGCATTATCTGTTCAACATTTGAATTTTATGTGCAAAACACACATACAGAAGTAAAGTTTTAAATGTTTTTATGTTCAAATTTTACCTAGCAATTACTTTCCTTTTTCCATATTTCTAATCCTTATAAATAGTATCACAAAACGATTCACTCCTTATTATTACAGAATAGGTATCTGTGTGGTTAAAATGTGCAAACATGTGCAAAATGTAACGAGCCATTTTTTACCTTTTAAATTATCATTGCAACACTGGAAACTTAAGAAGCAGCTGTATTTCATTTACTTCCGTGGTGATGGGTTGTCTCACAAATTTTGCCTTGAGTATAGCCTTTGAGTGGACTGAAATGTGTCTTTGTCACACTTCAAATACAATAGCTCATTGATGAGGGTTGGAAGTCTAAATGAAGAGCAGCTGATGCACTGAAACTTATGTCAATTTTCAGACGTAATGTCAGACGTTCTGTATTGAACATGAACACTGGTAAATGCCACTATTTCCAACTGCTTTAGAGTATGATACATGGGGGAGAGTACAATGTAACTTAAGACTTTTGATGATCTCTCAATACAGTTCTGGATGCACACCTGATTCTTTCCTAATAATGCAAGACCAAAATCTGAAGAATCAGACTGAAATAACAAAGGCTTTGAAGAGCCTGAATTGAGTAATGAGTTTTATTGATCCTGGCTGGAAGGCTGCTGTGCAGGGAAGTTACTGAGCACACAGCAGTTAATCTAAGAAGGCATCTCCCCAGACAATCACTTCCTCACCACCAGTGCAAGTGCTGCACTCTTCACAGCATGTACAGCTTCTCATTCACACCTCTATTGTGCTGGGAATACCCCTTGGCCACAGGATGAAGGCAGCTAGTGATAGTGGAGGAGATTGTAGGCAATTCCCTCTTGGCATCACCTGCATCTCCTTGACTTTATCTGCAAGTGAAGGTGTTTTCATGATCTCCTGAAAGCATTTTTTTTTTTTACCCTAGCAATAAAAAATATGTATTAGATTGTTCTCTTCTAATAAAATCCTGCAGGATCTCTACAGACTGTAATGCTCAAGAATGTCTTAATGGAAAGCATCTGTATACTGTGTCATTCCCTGAAAGGAAGTCTATGTGATGCTGCAAAACTCAGTTTCTAGCACTTGAAAGACATAAGATTATTCTATTTTTTCTTCTAGTGTTAGCTTATTTACATGGCATTTTAAAACAATTCATCACAGAGCCAGAGTACATTTCTTCCTATCATCATAACAGCACTGTACATACAGACATAGGGCAGGTATTAAGATCCGTAATTCTAGCCCAATGCATTATGAATGGGTTTCAGGCCCCCCAGCTTGAAGCTGGATCCTAAAAGCTTACCATCCTAAAAGCTGGGTGGCCTTCCCTGAGATGAAACTTGTTAGGTTTGGCATAATGGGTCCAAATCTATATGACCTTGGTAATATGTTATTCCAAAAGCAATTTATATGTTACTGCACTCCGTTGAAAACTTGTTTTTCCAAGAGGGATTGTCATATGGCAGCTTCAAGTGTCTTCACACAAGCTCTTCAAATTTACTCTACTTTCTCTAATGCACCAGGTGGTACAAAACCTAAGCAAAATCAAGTCTTGAAAATCTATTACAAGAAACAAATAGAAATCAATAATACAGAAGCTAGAATGTTATATTCTAAAAGGGTTTGTCCTTATTTCCAGCTGATATTGCCTGATGTCTCTGTTTATCTTGGCTCATTACTTACCTTCTAATTTCTAACTCTGAAATGAAATGATTAAAGTTTTTTTCAATTGTAAAAGAAAACAAGCAAACACAGATTCTTGACGCAATGATTTTTGCTCTAAAGCTGTTGTTCACTAAAGTGCTATTTACTGCTATTTACAGCAGTAAATATCTCCTGATATAGTTCTATGATGTCATAATGTAAAGTGCATGTTTTCAGATTTACACATTCAGTTCAGTAGCAAGTCACCACTCACAACCAAATGACAGACAGATTATTTATTGTTGCAGTCCACAACCACAGGATCATGTCCAGGGAAGCTACAGTTACGGGGACCCAGCTTAGGATAGGAACAAGATGGGATTTCTCTGTTCATGAAACCATTTATTCAGCCTGGGAACAAACTCATTCAGAGACAGAGAGTGCCGAACAAAGGCAGGGAGAGGGGTTTTGATGGACAAAAGGGTGGAGTTTAGGGTCAGGGACCACTAAAAACACAGCAAGGGAGAAACCCCAGAGGCTTAAACCCAATCAGAACTCCTGGGCTGCTCCTCACAAGGGGTCTGGGGAGGGGTATATTCATCCAGGCCTCACACGGCCCATTCCCCCAACGCAGGACGTCAAAATTCACACTAGCCGGGCATTTCAGCCTTGCCTCCTCTTCAGCAACGCTTATCTAAAACTAAATCTTTGCTTCTCTGAGACACCTCACAACAATTGCTCCTTTTTTTTTTTTTCTTTTATCAAATTTTGATTTGGAGCTTAAAATGTTTCTGAAACTTACACCATAAGAATTTCAACTCCCTCACAAAGCACCTGCCTGGCTTTGTGGAACACTAAAGCCCAACAACAAAAGACATTAAGAAAACAAACAAAAACAAAATTAAAAACACTTAAATCTCGGACTACAGCAGGGCAAATTAAACAGTGATGGTACTTAATACAAACATAATGTTTTTTTTTTTTTGTTCAGTCTCTTCCAGGTCTGCATTTTCTTTTAGGAAGGGTGCAGTTTTTTGACCTCCTCTTACGAGGGGCAAAGTTCTTAAGTGTTCAGCTTTGGCTCTGGTCCTGAAGATACGGGTGTTGCACTTTAGATGTTCTTGGCCAAGCGCCGGCCTTTGGAGCTCAGGTTACAGCTTTGATTTCCCCGGTGGGGGTGTTGCCCACGATGGAAAAGGGGCAGCCCCCAGGGGTGGAGCAGCCGCAGAAAGGGGTGGAACCAGAGCTAGAGTTACTGGGGGGAAGGGAAAGTTAGGGGCCTGAAAAGAAGGAGCAAGACTGGAAAAAGGGATCCCAGGCCATGTGGCCAGCGCCATCTTAGGAAGGGGAGGAGGGTCCTGGAACGGACTTTCCCGGACAGGGAACAGGGAATATGGAAAGACAGGGGATGAAGGACAACACGGGACAGCGGGCAGACGACAGCAGACCTGCATCACTCTGGACGTTCTCTGTCCCTTGCCTGCCTTCAGGAAAACAGGGGATGGGATGGCAGAGAGACACAGGGGTGACAGGGGGTTGGCAACAGCCCCGAGCCATCTTGGCATTTTTCACCCTTTGTCCTGCCCTTAGGAACAGAGGAGAGGGGAAGATACAGGGAGGTATACACCAAAAAAAAAATAAATGAGGGACTTCACAGAAGCCAAAACACAGGGAGAGCCATACCATCCATAATCATCCATAGTGTTAATATCGCCCATAAAGGTCCTTCCCATGTGTTCTAAATTGTAGTGACAAAATCAATGAGCCAAATTAAGGGATCATCCATAAAAATCAATTTATTAATTCAGCAAGCGGTTGAGCAAGCAAAGCAGCACTGGGCAAGCCGGGGAGTCTCCGCTCCACCAACAGCGCGCACTTTAGCTGAAGAAGTTCCCCCTTATATACAGTTCCTGTATATGTGTCTTCATTACTTCTTCCTGGGTTGCATCTGCACTTGTGCTGCTTATTTCTAGGTGCTCGTTCTCTGCCTCCTGGTGGTCGTGGGATGAAGGCTTGTAGTCTTCCTCAGTCAGGAATTCATTCTCGATGTGAGTGCGCAGGCGTTGGTCCTATACCAGTTATGCAACTTACAGTATGTATGTCCTAATAAGGAGATGTTCTTATTCTTGTTTGTACAGCCGGATACTGTGGTTTGGCCTTTTTGCAGTTTCAGCAATCACATTGTATTAAATTTGATTAACAAACAATAGCAATCTATTCCACCATGTATATATAAAAAATAAAACCGTCCTTCATGCGTCTCATTGGGTGATGTTAGATGTTTGTCCCAGCACCTGGTCTCGGCCCCCCACACCTCCGTAAGCCCTTTTCCCCTATGCCCCTAAGGCACTCTCAACTTGGCTCTCCTGCCAGGTATTCTTGAGTCCTCGTTTCTAAGGCAGGGGTCTCGCTGGCTCTCAAGCCATCGGCCGGGGATTTACTGAGTGTCCATGGAGCCGGTCCTGCTGTTCTTCCGGTGCTTCACTGGATGCATGCATTCTTCCACCAATTTATGTTTTACACATCAATCACAAGTGTAAAAAATCAAGTTTTCAACATGCTTTTGTTAGCAGCTTCAAATGTAAAATATGTTTACACATTTGAAGAACTTGAGCTATTTCAGATACAGCATCCGGAAAGCTCTTTTGGCATGTCATTCCAAATATGGCCACCCAGCAAGGCAGAAAGCCCCCAGTGGCAAAAAGATGAGTATATTTTTTCAACTAGCTGTGCACTCACACAACAGAAATTTCAGGTCTATTTTTCTCTTTTAAAAAATTTCTTTTTAAAAAATTTTTTTTTTTTCCCTATTTTTTTTGCATTGGAGAATATGAAGAGAGGATGAAGCTTATGGAAGCTTATGATTGCCTCTCCATTGCTCATGGGTTCCCACATATTGTCAAAGAAAATGTTGACTTCAACTTATTTATTAAAAGAAACAACAGGTACTTTTCATCTTATCATTTACATACATACAAGTTAATAGCTTGTATCTTTCTGGAAGTAACTTTAGGCCACTTTGGGGGTGTTCTCCTTCCATGCAGCTTGTCTTGAGTTCCAGTTGGCCCTGCCTTCTCTTGCCCTCTTTCCAGGTCTCTTTGTGAGGAGCCCAGCCCTGTCACTTCAGTCGCTGCCTTTTGGGTGACATGCTGACACAAGTATTGCTGGTCTTGTCAAATTTTGGAGTAGTCTTCTGGACTTGAGTGTTTTAAAAATGACCTGTCATCTCTTCCTCTGTGTGCTTTCTCAGAAAAATTGAGACCCGTTACCTAGAAAATCTCGTCCCAATTCATCTTAAATCACTTAAACCAGAACCTGAACAACAAATGATCCACCTTGGTGGGATGGGATTTTCCATTAAACACAGTGTAACAACCAGGACAAAAATTATCCCAGGTACCGAATTACAAGGGACTTCCAATGAATGGGCAAAAAGGATGTTGTAAATGGAATTAGAAGTACGAAAACTAGGTCCCTTGAGATAATAACAGTTTAATTAAAAATGAATACAATTCAGTAAATTGAATAGTAATTTAGTATAAAAGAATAGAGTTCAGGAAAAGAATACAATTTAGTAAAAAAATTACAATTGATAGATAGAATTTGCCAGGAATTCAGTACGATTAAAGCATAAGCAAAACCGACCGGGGTACGGGGAGGGCTTGTTACCCCACCTCACGTCCAAAACCAACTGGGGTGCGGAGGCATCCCACCCTGCCTCACGTACAAAACAAAGCACTTCAAGCTAACCTTGTATGCTGTATGCTTACACATATTCATGAATGTTTCCCGTAAGCTTCCTCCTGTTTCCAATTTTTCTGACTTTACCCTGCTATTCCTCACGGCGCATGCTTCACTTGTTGTTAGGGGGTCTTCAGTCTTCTTTTGGTGGTCTTCTGGCGAAGGCTTCTCCTTTTTTTCGTTGTCCTTTGGATAACCTTACAGGTTTGCGCCTGCGTACTAAGCGTTGTGTTACGTGAGTCTACTCATTAGTCTGATATTTACTGATTTTTCAGGCCCAATGCCTAAAGTGGTTCTAATTTTGACCATCTCAAGGCCGTTTTCGTCTTAGGGCATCACCCAAACTACATCCTGTACCTCAGTTTTAACATGTACCATCTGTAAAGGAGTGCATCTCTCTTGGAACACTGGTTCTTTTGATTGCTTCTAATAATCACTTTAATAACAGTTACCATTTAGTTAGCATGAATCAATTCCATTTATTACAAGGAGAAGACAGGAGTTCAGAAAAGAAGGGACATTTTTCTTCATGTTTCATGGCCCTTATTTCCCACATGTCCATCTTCATGCTGCTCCATCCAGAAAAGGCTCTTTTTGAGGACCTCCTTTGTCATCTTGGTGAGGCACGAGAAACACACGAATACTGGCCCACTGCCCTACCAGAGATGAGGAAGCAGGTGGTTGAAAAGTGGATGGTCCATTGGGCTGTTTAGTCACCCCCATAGTAGAGTTACGGTTACGTTGACTTTTCCACAGTACTCCGTGGCTAAGAATGAGGAGCTGCCCTTGGCTGTGTTTGAAGGATACTGAAACTTCAAAAGAAACGTGCTTCTCTTGTGTGTGGCAGCATGACTCTTCCCCAGTTTCCTACTGGGGTACTGGTAGAATTTAATGTCAGTTACAAGCACCTCAAGGTAAATGATGGATGTTGCATTTCAGTGTTTGGGCCAAAAGTTGGTTTAAAAATTAGCAACAGAAAAGGTTGTTAATTTTTAGGAAAGAAAAAATCTTAAAACTGTGCTATATGGTTTTCAATCAAGAATTTTTTTTCCTAAAACTTACTTCTTCCCCGTTTAAAACTACTTTGTAAAGAACATATGTCAATGTACAGGCCTGACCACTTTCGGCATCATTGTTCCATATCTTTCCTTTTTCCTACAAGGCACTGTAACTTTTGAATCACAATAATTTTTACCACTTTGAAAATGCAACTTTAGTGTTTTTCCTACTAGTGGATACTTACCAGTTCCAAGTTAAAGGACAGTTCCGAAAGTGAAATATGCTTTATGTAAATGTGTTTTTTTTCACTGGTTTCCTGGTATTACATGCAGCAGGGGCAACATTAATACAGTCTATACGGACTTATTTTTGAGAAGCTCTTACAAACTATTATTATTATTATTTTCAGTATATCTGCAATAAATTAGTGTGTGTTTCAGCTGCAACTCCCCTGTGCGCTCTAGTGCCAGCAAGATCTCCTTGCAGTGTAGGAAGACACAATTTTTGCTTTCTGATTTGCCCCCAGCTATGTCACTGTACTGGGGGTTAGGTGTCTGGTTAGGTGTCCTTCCTTTTGTTCCTTCTGTCCTATAGCGTTTTCCCCATTAACTAGTTGCAGGGAAACCTTACTGCTCATACTTCTTGGGTGTTGGAGAAAACAAAGAGTTTGGCTGGGCCCAGGGGGAAAGGGGTCCAGGTAAAAAGGGAGGGGCAGGGGCAGGTGGGGGCTGGCTGGTTTCTTCAGCTGCAGAGCAGGACACACTCGAGAGGCTGTTGTTGCTTGGGGAAAGGAATTTGCCATAACCCAGATGGAGCTGCTGCTGCAGCTGCTTCTTTTTCTGCAGGCCTCGCAGCCCCTGTCCTGCCGGGACGTGCGGCAGTGCCAGCCACCGCCGCGGAGCTGCTGATACACCTCAGCCACCGGCCCGGCATCTCTGCTCATTCCTGCTCTTGCAGCTGGGTGTTCCTCAGAGCCCTGCTGGGGTACCGGGATCAACTGCCTGCAGGCGGTTTGTGAAGCAAAACCTCTCTTCCATCCTTTCCCATCTCAGCTGAGAGGGCTGTCACGAGGTCCCTGGTTCTGTTCGGTTGGTAACGCTGTAGTCAGCGTTGATTGTTTGCCTTGTTGTACATACCAGTCAAGAGCTGTTCTTCCTATCCCCAGATCTTTACCTGACAGCCCCTTAATTTCAAAATTCAGAATTCTAATAATTCTGAGGGAGGGGGGTCTACATTTTTCACTCCAAGGGAGGCTCCAGCCCTCCCTCACAGACACCCATCTTACAATTACAAATGGCTACACCAGCGCTGACAATACATTACACCATAGAAATCTCAGTTAAGGGTCAAAAAAGGCATTTATTAGATTATTAGAACAATGCTATGTAAAAATATACAAATATCGTTATGCAAGAATATACAAATATACAAGTACCAACTTAAATTATATTAACAAAACATAATTTATTTCCAGCCTCTATAACTCACTATACATAAAAATCAATTAGATGTTTAACAATTTATTCCATATTACTAAAAACATACAGCCCATATAGAAATACAAAAATATGCTTTCCCTTTCTAAATAACATTGTACAAATAGTGATCACAGTTGACAGAACTATACAACTCTACCACTCCATACACGTTTAAATGGAACTAAATACACAGCTGTACACAAATACATATAGATGTGTATAACTATAACTATCTACAGAAGTACATATGGATTAAATATTACATACAATATAAATAAACATATATATATAAAATAGACCTATCTATAAATATAAAAATATCAAGCTAGATATCCATACAACTGCATCAATAGAAATGTACAGCTATACATCTGGATACATATATAATTCCACATAGAAATGTCAATATACAGATAAAAATATAAAAATACACATATCTACCTATGCAAATACCAATATACCTATTTAAAGAGGCAAAGAACTATAATTGCATCAACAGAAATACCCACACAACTGTATACATAGAAGACAGAATTTAACAACTATAACAACATATATGTATACTTATATACACGTAATTATAAACATGGATGTGTACAGATCCATACATATGTACAAAGAATACATCCATAAATAGAAAAACATATATACAGAAATATTCCTATACAAATAGGAATATACATATATACATATATAAATATCCGCATAATTATCCCTCTTTATGCCCTCTTTAACAGAGGGAACTTAGCCCTCCCATCTTTAAAGCCTCTCCCTCGGTCTCTTGCTCCTGTGCACAGCAGCTCTCCTGGACAGGCACAGCAGATGGGACATCTGGGAGGCAAAGGGAACACCAAGTCATTATTGGGACCTTTCCCTTGGCAGCACCTGCCCTTCCAGCAGGGAAGGAAAAACCTCAGAGCCTCCCCAGGAGGGTTGGGAAGAACAAGCAGGCCGAGCGGGCCAGCGTGTGGCGAGCGCAGGCACGGCGGGACTGTCCCGCATCTCCCGGCAGCCCGGCACAGCTGCCTTCCCAAGGACAGCCCTGTGCTGGTCCGGGCAGCAGCGCTGAGCAGCACCAGCACCGGCAGGAGCCGCTCCTGCCCAGCCGGGCAGCACCCACAGCCAAAGCCCACACCACCCTCAGCCCTGCCCGGCCTCACCGGCCCTGTGGCCTCACCCAGGCTCTCGGGTGGCAGCAGCAGCTCCCTGTTCACTGCTCTTGCTCCTGGCCTTCAGCTTCTCCCTGCTGGCTCCTGGCAGTGTCTGGCTGTCCTCAAGGTCTTCAGGGCAGCTGTGGCAAAAGTGGAGGTTCTGGAATTGGTTCCAAGGCCTGGCAGAGCTGCAGTCCCTGACCCCTCTGTGCTCCCTGCTGGCCCCTCCATCCCCTCAGCCCCGCTGTCCTCTCGGCAAACCCCCAGCCCCCCACTTCAGTTGCTTCAGCCCCTCACAGTCCTCTCACCCCCCTCAGTCCCTTCTGACCCGTTCTGTCCCCTCAGAGCCAGGACCCCCTCTGCCTGTGCCACCTCCTGTCACCTCAGTGCCACCATCGCCCTCTGCTCCCTCACAGCCCTCAATGCCCCCAGCAGCTCAAGGTCACTGTCCCTTCAGCGTCACCGCCTCCTCGGCCCCCTCAGTCTCACCGTCCCTCAGCAGCTCCTCAGGGGACAGTGCCTGGGGCCACCGGCAGCTCCCACCGCTCCAGGGACAGCTGGGGCTGGAACTGCTGCTCCACCTGGCCCGGCCCCAGCTCGGACCCAGCACAGGAACAGGGGACAGAGGGGGCACAGGGTGAAAAACAAGAGGTGAAAAAGGAAGCCAAGGGGGAAAGAGGTTAAAATGCAGCCTAAGGCTACACAAACAGAAATCTGTCCCTCTGAACATCTATATTCCTCTTCAAATATAAATATCTCCATTTATAAATAGAATTTTAAATATGTGTATATATGTATATTAATTTTACTCCAGACATATATAAATTTAAATTAGAAAATCTATAAATGTAATTCCATATAAAAATATATATCACATCTATAACTAGATTTATCTACACTTAACTATACAGATCTCTAAATAGAGAACTTATATATAGTTATAATCTATGTTATATATAAATATATAAAATAATTCAATCTATAGAAACAGAACATTAGAATCGATAAATGTAACTATAAGGATTACTTAATAGAACTATAGAAATCTATACATGTAGAACAGAGGGATTCTACCTGCCTGATGGTCACAGGCCCTCCCTCTGTCTCTTCCTGCCGTGCAGGGCAGCCCTCCGGGAGACATCCCTCAGATGGCATCTGGGAAGCAAAGGGAACACTGAGTCAATATTGGCCCCTGTGGGTGGGGCCCTGTTTACCTTGGGCAGCAATTGTCCTGTCAGGGACTGGAGAAGATGGTCTGAAAGGCAGACTCTCCCTTGGGAATTTGAAGCCTGCTCTTTAAAGAACAGGGATCCTTCCAAGTTTCCAAAACTGTGTGAGGCATTCAAGTGTCTCAATAAAGTCTCGGCACCCACAGTGCAAATGGCACCCATGAGAGCCTGAAACACAGACTCTCCCACAAAGAAGCCCTGACTTGTTTTTTTTCTCCATGCTGACAGAAAGACCTCAGGCCTCGCTGCAGTGGCTGAGGCTGAAGGGTGCTGTGGGCTGAATCATGAACCAGCTCCGTGATGTCAGATCTACAAACTGCCCTCTACAGTGAGCAGTACCTGCTCCAACTTGACCATCAGCTCTGACAGGACAAGCTGGTAGGGAAAGAGCTCCCTAGAAGGCCTGCAGGCTGCACCGACTTGGCCAAGGATTGGATCCAAAGGGCTTCCTCTCTCTTCTTAGTCTCACTAATCTGGGGTCACTCAGGCTTTTCCTTGTATTACTGGATTTGTCATTTTTCAATTAATTGGCCTCTGATGTTCTGCTCTCTTTGTTCTTCTTGCGTCTCAGGACAGATACGAGCAAACTGGTACTGTCGCTCTATTAAGAACGGCGAAAAGAACGACACAAACTCTCTCGTGGAGTCAGAACTGGAGAAGTTTCTCCTCGGTTTATTACCTCAGGTCTTTTTTATAGACCAATACGTGAAAAGTACAGAAAAGAAAACTCTTATTGGTTAGTAAACTAACACATCACCATCACTGGTCAGTGGGGTTCACCACCCCTCGACTTTCTCTTGCAAGAAAACAAGGAACAGACAAACAGCACCTGCAAGGCTGCTTCCTATCTCTGAGGATTGCTTTAATTCCTCCTTATGATTTCCCAGGCCACTTTCTCAGGCAAGACTGGGAAAGTTGTGTGGCCTGCAATGTCCACAGGCACTGTGCTCCCTATTTCACAGGTAGCATCTATATGGTACTTTGGTCAGTGATTTGGACTTCTGCCCTCATTTTTCGCTCTTTTTTCCCCTGTTCCTTCAAGAGGTGCTCAGCCCGGCCTCCCCTGTCACCCTGCAGCAAATTGATCCATGGGCTTCAGCACAAAACTGGGACACCTAGCTTGGTGACACAGCTGCCACAAGGTCAGGTTTATTCCCAGCTCTCTTGTCACAGCACAGGACTCAGTGTCAGAGCCCCTGGAAAAGTGTGGAGGGCAGGGCTCGGGGAGCTTGTGCCAGTGCAGGACTTGAACTAAAGGCACCAGGAAGCACCAACCCTGCCGACAAGAACTCAGCTCTTCTGATCTCCCGTCCTGTCAGGGACAGGCTCAAAGCAGCCATGGGCCAATGGGGCTCAAACCAATGTGGGCTCTCTCCTTACCAGGCTCCTCAGGCTCTGGGGAACTGTCACTGCAGTTCTCGGTGCCAGATGAAGCTTCCTCTGCTGCAGCCTCGTTGACAAGTTCCCCTCCTGAGGACTCAGAGGCAACATGAATATTCCCCTTGAAAGAAAAGCAGAAAGAAAGAAACCCAAAGATCACTCAATATTTTCTTGGAATCACATCAGGGCTACAATAACCCTTCTCCACTCCCAAAGGACATGGAGCAGAGGCAGGGGGGTGGAACACTCTGCACATGGTTCACACGATAAATCTTTTAAATTCAGGATTCCGTGGCCAAGGCTAAATGGAAGCTTTTACAAAATGACCTCTGAGGCAAAATGTGAATGCAGAAAACCAGAAGACACCAAATGAGGTGATGTGCCCTCATTCTCTGACTCTTACTTACCCCACGAGCTGTAAGAAATCAGCCAGCAGAAAGCCAGGGGCTCTCCTTGTTGCCAACACAGCTGTCAGTAAGGGCAGAGCTCATTCCCACCACTGCCCAGGGCTGTGTGCTGCAAAGCTACACACAAAGCACACATTTCTGGCTGGGAGTCTCACCACCCCACCCAAGCACTCAGACAATCCATCACAAGGTGGTGCTCTTTGGAGCCCTCTGCTGCTGCTGCCCCATATGTATGACCTAGGCAAACATTTATGGACCTAGGGTATTTCCAGAATCAAATTTTCCACTGGCAAAAATCTCTGAGTCTAGAGAGTGGCAAAAAAACCCCAAAAACCAAACCACTCAAAAGACAACCAAATACTTCTATTCCACCAAGGAAGTAAATGCTCAAGATTAAGCACCTGCAAATGTCGCTCAGACAGAAAGATATTCTTACTAGGATCTGTTGCAGGATATGCATCTCTTCTGCAGTAGCCCATCCATCAGAATCCTAAATGGTTCAGAGCCTGCCATGTTTCCTTTTATTGTGGAATAAAATGGTTCGAACACTGCTATGTGTGAATTTACAGAAGACAAAAGACATCCCATTTGAGCATAAGATAATGGTAAATCCAAAAAATCCCACTCCCCACCTTGAGTCTGCCCTTCCTCAAGCATAAATGTACTGCAGGCACTGGGTCTGCACATTAAGAGAGAGAGAGAGAGAGAGAGAGAGAGAGAGAGAGAGAGACATTCTTTGGCCAACAAACATAATAATCGGCAAAAAGGTCTGTGTCAACACAGACACTCCAGGCAACTCTGGGAAGCAGCAAGAGTTAAGAGAAACAGGATTCCTAACCCAAAGACTGAATCTGTCAAAGGAAAGGATCAGAAAGCTGCAGCTCCAGCCCATCCCCACACACGGCTCTGGGAGCGCCTACACAGCGCACAGCAGGGCTCACAAAGCAGCAGCAGCAGCAGCTGCAGCCCAGCCCTTGCTTTGCCTTGGCCTTCCAGCCCAAAAGAGGCAGAGCCCACATTTGCTGCTGGAACAGAGGCACCTCTCGCTTGCCTCTCCCTGCATGGGATACTTGGCCTTCAGTGGCAATTCTCCAAATGCTCTTCTCTTCTTCTTTCCCATCAAACAAAGCATGTTACAACCTACAAGTTATCACCACAAATGCCCCTGCATGAGGCATTCTTACCAGGAAAAGGAATACCCAAAGTTGGCCAACCCAGGCTCAGGCCACTCATCCTCACTAAGAGGGGGAAATTTTTTCATCCCTCTTCTTCTAGAAACCTTACTTTATGAAGAATAATTCAATAACTAAATAATAATAATGAAATAAGTTCAACTGAAGCAGCTTTTGCTTCTGAGCCAAGGAACAGCATTAAAAAGCTCTCGGTCCAGCCCCTTTTATTCCCATCCAGTGGGGTTACCTGAGCAGAGGGAGACTTCTCAGACAGGGATCTCCTGATCTCCCGAATCATTTTCTCCACAGCAAGGCCAAGATCCAGCTGTGGAGATTCCTCTTCCTTAAGTGTGCTCTCTGCTGAGGCCGTTGATGCTGCTGCACAGCCGGCACTGCCAGGTGGAGCACTGGAGGCTGACGTGCCCGGAGTGGCTGCAAGAATCCAAACACCTTGTGGTCAGGCTCCAGAATGTGGCTTTGGGATGCAGAGCTCTACTGCTGCCTTGGATGCAACATTTTCACAGGAAAACCAGACAGAGACTCTTTTGGCCTCCTAGGACCCCCTTCCTAGCAGGCTTGACGATTTTTGTCTCAGAATGACACAACATTGTGGGAAAATACTTCCAACCGCCACTTTTCAGGATCTTTTGGAAAAGCAAGGCTAGAATTCTTTTCCTACCTGGTGGGTTGTAGGCTGGGGGCTGCTGCTCCCTGTGGAGCTGCTGGAAGCTGCAGGGCTGGATCCTGACCACCTCCCGGTTGGCCGGAGGCAGCTGCTCCCCACAGAGCTCCTGGAAGTGGCTGGGGGGCCCCTCCCGGCCGAGAAACAGCGGCCGCTCCCCGTGGAGCCCGAGCAAGTCGCAGGGCGGGACTCGGAGCAGCTCCGGCAGCGGCCGCTCGCCGTAGAGCTCCTGGAAACGGCTCAGCCCCTCGCAGCGGGCCGGCCCCGGCCGGTCCCTGTGCAGCAGGTGGAAGCCGCAGGGCGGGCACCGGGTGAGCAGCGGCCGCTCCTTGGGGCGCTGCTGGAAGCGGCCGGGCCGGGGCCTGCGCAGCTCCCGCCAGTCCGGCAGCGTCCGCTCCCTGTGCAGCTGGAGGAAGCCACTGGGCAGGGGCCTGGGCGGCAGCGGCGGCCGCTCCTTGGGGAGCGCCTTGAAGCGACTGCGTCTCTCCCGCCCGTCCGGCAGCGGCCGCGCCCTCGGGAGCTGCCGGCAGCACCTGCGCCTGTCCCCGCCCGCTGTCTCCTGCAGCCTGTTGGCCGCGGTCCGGCGCTTGATGCGGACCAGGAGCTCGGGGCGGTCGCGGCGAAACCAGGGGTTTGTGTAGTGGAGCCAGGCCCCGGCATCACCCGGCGCAGCCGCGCCAGCACGGCCCGGCACCTTGCGGAAGCCGTAGCGGTAGAGCTGGCGCACGAAGCTGCGGAACTGAGTGGCTCTGAAGGTGTGCGGGGCTGGCCCCTGGTCGCCGCCCGGGCTGAGCAGCTCCCGCTCGAAGAGGGAGCGGTCAATGAGCAGCCCCTGGGCCTGGCTGTCCCAGCGCACGGAGCGGACGCGGGGGCTGTTCACCAGGCGCCACAGCTTGGCGGGGAAGGTTCTGGCATTGAGCCCGGCGGGTAGCGGCAGCTCCGCCATGGCGCCGATCGCCGACTGCTCGCCACAACGGCCGCGGCGCAACGGCCTCAGCCGCACCGGCGGCGCGCGGCCCGAAGGGGGGCGCTGCGCTCGGGCCCACGCGCGCCGGGCGCGGCCCCGGCACGGGCCGGACTCGGTGGGGACAAGCGCGGCAGAGCCGGGGCTGCGGGCACAGCGCGGCGGCTCCGCGGGCTGGCCGGACACGGCCGGGGAGGGGAAGGCCCTGGAGAGGGCTCTGGGAGCACTGGCAAGCTCTAGCCCCACAATGTATCGCATCCCTGCGTCACTGTTGGTGACAGAGGGAAAGGATGTCTGTGTTGACTTGTGTCTTCGTTGGGGAACGGATGAAAAGAGGATGTTAGAAAACATTCTTTTGGCCTCCTTTTCAGCAGACTAGCTGTTTTTTTCTGGCCATCTCTGCCTGGCTTTGGTAGGAGTGGCACATTTCTTGTTATTTAGAGTCAGCAGCAGCAGGAAGGGGCAGCAGTTCTGTCAGCATTGACATCAAAGGTAAAGTGCTGCACCATGGATGGGTGTTGCTTTATGCAAGGGATTCATGGCCTGCAGTTGTCGCAATCTCACGCTGGTGTCTTCACAAATAGAGTTGCATGTTCTTTCCTCAGAAATTACCTCTTCTTTCGTCTGATCTTAGGAGAGTTCAAATATAAATGCCTCCTGCAGCCAACTCTTGTCAATGCACACTGACAAAGGAGGTCTTGCAATGGAGAGACACCCCCAAGAGCTCCTGTGGAGAGATGCAGGAGGAAGTTTTTTCCCTTTGATTTGAAGTCTTGTTGGGGAGCTGCTTGTGCTTTGGGGGACACACACCACTAATGTTTATCCTAGCCTTGGAGGTTCATTCCTGTGCTTCCTGACACACCACAGAGACTTAGAGGCTGTTGTGTTGGGGCAGAAATTTCTGTCTGGGAACTTTTTGAAATGCTTCCATTATTCATTTTTTTTTTTTTTCTTCCCTCCCCCCCCCTTTTTTTTTTCCTGCAGAAATATTGCCATACTCTTTTGCTTCCAGAGCATCTTTTTCTTTTCTTTGGGGAACTTCCCTCTGCTGCCCTCCCAAATCAGGCCAATTCCCTGTGTTCCTTCCCAAACTGAGGAGTAGCCCATGGCCTCTGCTCTCCAGCTACAACTGAAGGAAGTACAGAGCCTGCTGTTCTGGGAGAGGAGCTTCTCCTTCCTGCCTGCTTTCCCTTTGGGACAGGTTGGTGTGTGTACATTTGATAAAAGGAGATTTAAACACTGAAGGAGCTGCATTTCAAACTGCTCCATGCTTGAGCTCTTCTGTGGGTATTCTTGGACAAAAGGCCTCTCTGTGTGAGCTCCCAGTGGGCAGGTTAAGGAAGGAGGTTGATATTTCAGGGTTGTGACTGCTGAAAGCAATTAGTTTCCAGAGGTGTCCAAAGCTGGGAGTGTCTACTTTTCTCACATGCCTGCAAAAAAGGAAGTTGCAAAGTGGGAATTTTGTTTGCATAGATAGCGATTATGCGTGTTTTCCAATAAATGGACTGGTAGAGAGGCAGGTCTTATGCTGTGAAAAACAAGATTAATTTTCCTGGTAAAATCTAATAAAGAACAATAGGAAACGAATATAATAAAGCAAAGATTAACAGCCAGTTCTGCCAAGAGCACACTTGATATTTTCGAGACACCCTTTATATATCTTTTCTATTGTATCAGCCTGTTGCATTTTTATAAACAATTATACATATTTAAACTTTTCCTCAAACTACTTTACATGTGCCAAGAACTGTTTAGCATGACTCCTCCTCAGGACCACCTTTTTAGAGCACATGCATTCCCTGGCTGTGATTTTAGTCTGTTCTTATTATCACCTCCAGTTTGGGTTTTGGTCCATACTTTCTTCAGACTGTAGGTGCTGATAGTTGCAATATCAGTGATAGTAAAAGGCCTTAAAATCTTAGAAAATTCGGGGTCTTACAAAGAAAGTTAGGTTTGGAAAGCCCTGGGAAAAGCAGGCCATGGAAATGTTAGGCCTTGTGCTTGTTAAAGACCAGGTCAAGCTGCACCTGTGTAGTCAGTATATGATAAATGATACAATTGTTAGATGTGATTAGATATAATTATTGTTTAGAGAACATGGGGAACAATGTTAGGGGGCTAAGGGGGTATCACGAGAAATTCATGCTTGGATAAAAACAATGCATACAATAGAACAATGTAAGTTTAATAATTAATATGTAAGTTGCATAACGATAGAGTATAAAATATGTTCAACTCTGTCCTGGGGTGACTTTATGATACTGGTATCCCCAGTCGTCTGGTTTATGTTATATATTAAGTTCTGCACCTTTAAGACTGGCTCTGAGAGCAAGAGAGGGGGAAGAAGAAGCACGCAGTTTGTGTTAAAGAAAAACATCACTCCCACACATCTCGCTCCTGGACTGTGGTGTCTGCAGCACGGACAGACAGTGGGACAGAGCTTCTCTCTGGCTTTTAGTTAGTTTTAGCTAGCTGAGGCAGAGGAGTTCCCTGGACCTTTGTTTTTTTCCTTTTCTTGGATCTGTGCAAACCTGCTCTGAACTGAACACCCAGCCAAACCCCAGGAGCTCACGCCTTTGGCCCACCGGGGCCTGGGCCTCGGCACTTTCCAGCGCTGAAAGGACTGATAAGAACCTGAGCGAGCCGAGCTACACCACATGAAAAGGACTTCTCTTCCTAGACTTGTCATCCCATCAAACAGCGAGAGGTTTTATTGTTTAATATTATTCAATTTCTATTAAATAAACAGCTTTTTCCACTTCTCTCCAAGGAATTTTTTTTTTTCCTTTTCCCGGCCCAGTTGATGGGGAGGGGGCATTTCCCTGGGGAAATCCCCATTTGGAGTTTTCCTCCCTAATTTGCCCTAAACTAGGACAAACTCGAAAACCCAAATTGGGTCAGATTTGGGTATGTGTATCCCTGACACCCAGTGCTCTTTAAATAAAGCACCTTCATATAACCATTCGTGGTTATGTGTGTTCCTGAACACTAACATCAGTATCAGGAGCCTTCATCATACATTCATTGGATGTTATCCCAGCCAAGCAGGCAATTCAACTGCCACAAGCATAACCATATCAGCTATTTCACTACTGCACCTGAGTTTTGTTAATAGCAGAAAAAAACCTATAGCAAAATTACTTGAACATTATACAGATAATATCTATGTCAATGTTTTGCAAAAAGCCAGTATTATAAATAGGTATTTATAACAGTGCAAAACTGACTGTCTCTGTTTCAGTGGTGAGGAGGTTCAGAGACACAGACACACTAGCTGAAGGAATAGTGTGATTTACTATCATGCAGAAGTGCAAAAGAGAATCAGAAAAGGATAAGCTCAGCAATGCACTTCATTATTAATACAGAAGCTTGCTTCTAGTTATTAAGAAAGATACATCATCAGATGCCCTAATACTTTATCCTTCCTCCAGATCCACACATCAGCTGGACGAAGCTGTCCCAGCCAACCCTGCAGAGCCACAGCTGAGAACTGTGAAACTGTGTGGTGCCCCCACCTTTGCCAGCCACAAGGCTTCTGACTGAACTGTGAGAGTAGCCTGGCTTTGACAGTGCTGAATGAGCGATCTGACAGAGCTTCTGGTGTGGGACATCTGATTTCATTCTCCTCTTGGTTTTATCCCTGAGCCTGGCCTGGACTCAAGGAGGAACCAAGGCCAGGTGTGGCCTTGTCCAGTTTCTTAATGCTGAAAGGTGAAGATGTGTTTCACCAATGAATGGATACATAGATCATGTTGATAGTAGTACTTGGTTAAGGAGCAGATACATAGAACATTTGGTTGGAGGTGTCATCTGGAGAGCAGCTGTGGCTCAGGGCCTGTTGTTCAGGCCTTAGTTCTTCAGTATTTTTTGGCGCCAATCAATGCTGTGCAGAGCTGGAAACAAACAAGTCCCTCTTTTAGCACATTTCAGACAGGGAACAGGATTAGCATTGCAAGGCTGGACTAGGGCCAAGAGCACAAGTCCAGCACCCTGCATTAGCCCACAGGCAGCCATCCAGACCAAGAAGGCCACTCCTGCCCAGGGGCTGAGGTGCCCAAAGCTGCCTCCCCGCTTGCAGCTCTGCAGAGCCCATGGAGCATGGGGTCCTGGGCAGCCAGGGCAGCCCAGCTGCTTTGGAGCACAAGGAATGTCCCAGAGAAGCTGCCGCCCTTTGCTTTTGTAAATGTTTCTCAAAGTCTTGCCATTAATCCACAGTGTCTGACATGTTTTCCTTTACTCTCACAAGTATAAGATAGCTTTTTGAGAAAAGTGACTGACGTAGCTTCTGCTGCTGGTGGTGCTTTTGTCTGCATGTCAGGGCAGGTGATTTGAACTAAGGATGGAGTTCACAGTTGACACCCCCATTTTGCCAAGTCGAGAAAACCATTCACAACTGGGCTACTGATGCTGAGCAGGTTTCCTAGTTTTTGGAAAGTTACAACCTTAAAAAGCCAACAGATTTTCCTCCATGAGGATACCAGCAGTAGCATGATGCCAATTCTTTGCACCTGTTTTCTGTGTACTTGGTGCTTTTAAGAGTTCCTCAGTGCCCAGCAGGAATGAAAGCACATGTGATAATGTAAGTGATTTGAGAGCTGTGTTGTGCCTTGCCACGTCAGTGTTCATGACAAGCTGGACACCCCATCTGTGGGTCTGTTGAGTTAAATCCATCCCAATTCTGTGCAAACAGCAGCCCCGAGATGGCGAGAAGAGCAAGGACAGTGGGTGGGTGTGCATGCACACACCCGCAGGCTGACTGCTGTGTGAGCAGAAGGTTTTGGACAGTGGTACATCTTCACTCTCCCAAGCTAAGGGAATGTATCAAATCTATATGAAATGAAAATATTTATCAAAATATATAAAAATGCATCAAGTAATACATATTGATTTATAATATATGTAATTCATCATCTCTAATACAAAAAATTACATAGTTTAATATACATACTATAATAAATAGCTTATATAAAATATATACTTAATCTTTTCCTAAGCCATTGCCTGTAGGTGATATAGACCATGTCCTAGTGTTAGTACTGTGCCTTCTGATACTACGTATTACAGCATCAACTCCGCTGGGAGTTCCTTTGGGGAACTTCACACAAAGGGCTTCCATCATTTCAGCATTGGTGAGAACTTGTTGCTTCCCAGTTCTCCAGCATCCTTCTGGATTTTGGACCATTTCAGCACCTGTGTCCATAGCCCTTCCTTACCCCCAGCCTGTAGCAGTTACAGTCAATGTTGCCTCCCCCTTGCTCCAGCTCATTTGCAGAAGTGCTGCCAAAGGCAGTAGAGCTGGCTCAGGATTCCTGTTGGGATGATGTTCAGAGGGACACTTGGAGTGCTTCCTAAAGAGCTGCCTGTGGGATGAGGATGGATTTACCCTCCCTGGGTGGCTCCTACTTAGAGTTCTACAGTTAGTGAAGTCCCAGAGTGTATTGGTTTTGCAAGGCCTGGTTTTAGGTAGCAGGGCTAAATCATCATTCTCACAATGATGGCTCCTGTGAGAAGCTGCTGGAAGCTTCCACCGTGTCCAAAAGAGCCAATGGCTGATGACTGTTGCAGTGCATTTTTGTTCATTATATTTGATTCAATTACCCTCTGTATTGTTAAGTTGTACCCCTCCTCCTATGTTAATAGTTTAGTCCCAGTTGTGCCCTCCTACCCAGTTGTGCCAATCCACCCTGATGCCTGCCCCTTGTTCCTGAACATTCCCTGTTCCCCTCCCATTAAGTTGTTAATCCTCCCTTGTGCCACCCCCCTGCCTGGATTGCTCCCTTTGGAATTCCCCTATTCCTCCAAGCCCCATTGGCCCATGTGACCTGCTCTCCTCCCCTTGTCTTCCCCATTGGTTTATACCTTTTGTAACCCCACCTTGTGCTCCTCCCCTAAGTCTTCCCTATTGGTTTATTATTTGTACACATCCCCTTGCTCCTCCCCCATATATAAGTTGCTGTACCCCTGTGTAATGAATAGAGACCCTTTTGTTCGCCTAAATATGTAAGATACGATGCTTTGCAAAACTATGCTTTGTGTAATAGAGATGAAGTTGAAGGCTGCTGCTGACGTCTGTATAATTATGAGAACAGCCTTGCAAGCTCTCTTGAATTCCAGAAAGTTAAGCCACTCAGATAAGCCTTAAAAGGAGAACAGTGAGGAAAGGTCAAAAGAGGAAGACTCCTGATCTTCATCCTACGACCACCAGAAGGCAAAAAGCGACCACCAGTGACCGGAGGCACATGCGCAGAGACACCCGAGAAAGGACACGTAACCCGGAAGTCGGACCACTTAAAAGGGAAGACACGGAAATCGGACGTGCGGCAGCCGAAGGAGTAGAGACTCCCCTGCCGCCCAGCGCTGATTTTTTGCTTATTGCTTGCTTGCTGTAATTAATAAAATTTTTACCATATCACTCTCTTGAGTGCGTTCATAACAATTTGGTGCCCGTGACTCGGATGCAATCTGTAGGACAGATTCTCGGCACTACCGGGGGGCGCCCCGCTATTATTTAGCGGCCCGGGGGGGGCCGGTTTCTGCCTCGGTTGCACCGACGAACCTAAAATTAAAGCAATAAGCAAAAGGGAGACCGGTCGACCCCTTAAAATCTGTGCACAGAGTCCGGACGAAGACGCGGGACGTGGGACGCGTACAACCTGGAGAGTGAGTGCTGATAAGAAGTTGGAAAGAAAATCCCCTAACACCGAAGTGGGAGGGGCCGTATCAAGTCTTACTAACAACTGACTCTGCAGTTCGAACAGCGGAAAAAGGCTGGACACATGCAAGTCGAATAAAAGGACCTGTGAAACCACCAAAATCTAATAACTGAGAAGTGGGGAGCCCGGCTGGGGACTTGAGACTTAAGATATCCCGAACAAAATAACATCCCAGAACTATTAATTGGCTTAGAAACTTATGAATAATAAATTACATAGAGGCTTTTATATAGAATATAAGATACCTCCATCTAGTGGTGAGGAAATATATAATAGAGGTGTTAAAATAGGCTGTACGTTATGCCAAAATTGTTACCCTTTTGTCTGTTTTAAATGTATAATATGTAAAGAACTCTGGTGGACCCACTGTCATAGAGGCTACCCACCAAGAGGCGTGTGTAGCTCTTGCTACACTGCCCAGAGGGATCTCACTGATTGGGCTCTAGTAACTAGAATACAAGTAGGAGAATTTGAAAAGAGATCAGAGAAGTGGTGGGCCATCTACTCAAAAGGGTCAATCCCTTGTATTATTGTTATCATCCAAACGAACCTACGCCTTTTGTAGCAAATATAGTAGCTGGGTTGTGCAGACGGTGGCTCCAGAAATTAGGGTGTTATACCCCTTTAATAAAGCATAAAAGTTGGGAAAAATACATACAAAGAATTAATAAAAGAGGAAATAATTCCCCTCCTGAAGAGTACTCTTGCTGTCGAGAAGATGGTACACCCCGTGTCCCGAGGCAACCGGGTCGACGAGGGAGGCAGAGGAGTAAAAAACCGTGGAGGGAAGCATTCCAATATACATGGGACCAAAGGATCATGGTTTTGGAAATGCCACAAGAGTGGGAATGAGACAACCCAGCGAAGTAATTTCTGGGGAATCCAAATTGACACCTCACAAAAGAAAAGCCTCTATTATAGTAGGGGAAGCCAATGCTTATTAAAGAAGTCAGTAACAGTTATAATCTTAATTAGCACATTTAATATTAGTACAAGTAAGACTCATGAGCCCTTCAATTGGTCCTTAATCCGATGGGAAGACCAGGTCGTTATCCAATCACAGATCACCTCTGAAGCCCCTAGCTTTCAAGTTACACTAGACTCTCTCATTGAGTGGAAGGGTACTAGTTATAAACCGCCTGGGTATAAGGTACTATATATGTGCCCAGCTTCTAATCCAGGCAGAGGATATTGTAATTACCCTGGCGAATTTTATTGTAAATATTGAGGCTGTGAGACAATTTCCATGAGGTGGAAGGTACAGAACCCAGATAAGTATCTAAAGGTTGAAAGGGGTCCACACGGATGCATAAAGCCCTGGATAGGTCCCTCAGGGGCAGTAACATATGTTGGGACTTGCAAATTTCACTACATCAATATAACACAATCCCAAGACCCTGGGTGGTTATTAAGACGAACCTGGGGTCTCAGGGTGTGGGAACCTGGAAGGGATAGGGGAGTGCACATTCTTATAAAGAAAGAAGTAGTTCCCCATGATTCGAGATTTGTTGGACCGAATCCAGTGGTGTGGAGAGCAGTAGACCCCAACGTAAGGAATCAAAATAACCATTCAGAAAAACTAGAAAATAGCACCCAAATAACAATCACGATAGAGACATCCCAAGAATATAAAAACAAGGCTCTTTGGAAAATTTTGCAAGCTACCTTTAAAGTGTTAAATGACACACACCCAAATTTAACTAGAAAATGTTGGTTATGCTATAACATTAACCCACCCTTTTATGAGACCATAGGCTCCATAGCAGAACCAAAAAGAGCAAACGGCACTAATCCTGCCGCCTGCCGCCTGCTCATGGAATAACACCCCAGGAATAACATTATCTCGAGTTACTGGAAAAGGAAAATGTGTGGGAAATGTGCCCCCAGATAAAATTCACTTATGTCAAACAAAACTACAGATTAATGACCCTAGTAAGCCAGCTCAGTGGCTAATTCCAGCACCTAATACTAAATGGGTTTGTAACATTTTAGGAATAACCCCATGTGTTTTTATAACAGCCTTTAATGAAACCTACGAATTTTGCATACAGGTTATAATAGTTCCCCGGATTATTTATCATTCTGAAGAATATATGTATACACAATACCAAAATTCAAAGTTGGTGAAACGAGAACCCCTCACGGCACTAACAGTAGCTGTATTGCTAGGTATAGGAGGGGCTGGATTATAAACAGGTGTAGCATCCTTAATGAATCAGCATCAGGGATTCAGAGAGCTTAGAATTTCAGTAGATGAAGATTTAAGAAGAATTGATAAATCTATAAAAGACCTCACAGACTCCCTAAACTCGTTGGCTGAAGTAGCCTTACAAAACAGAAGGGGATTAAATCTATTATTTTTACAGCAAGGAAGCCTATGTGCAGCACTTAGAGAAGAATGTTGTGTATATGTAAATAAAAGTGGGGTAGTAAGAGAAACCATGGCTAAATTACGAGAAAGACTGGAAAAGAGAAAAAGAGAGCAAGAAATGCAACAAAGCTGGTACGAATCTTAGTTTAACTATTCTCCCTAGTTAACAACTCTAATATCTACTATAGCAAGACCGCTAATTTTACTAATCTTAAGACTTATGTTTGGACCTTGTATTTTTAACAAAATCATTAGCATTGTGAGAAGCAGCTCACCTTATGCTAATATGAGCTAAATATGAAGCCTTAAATGGAGAAGAGACAGAAGATTATTTAGAGTTAAGTAAAAGAGAACTACAAAGATTTAACGAACAAAAGTAAGCAATAGAAAAAGGGGGGAATTGTAATGAATAGAGACCCTTTTGTTCGCCTAAACATGTAAGATACGATGCTTTGCAAAACTATGCTTTGTGTAATAGAGATGAAGTTGAAGGCTGCTGCTGACGTCTGTATAATTATGAGAACAGCCTTGCAAGCTCTCTTGAATTCCAGAAAGTTAAGCCACTCAGATAAGCCTTAAAAGGAGAACAGTGAGGAAAGGTCAAAAGAGGAAGACTCCTGATCTTCATCCTACGACCACCAGAAGGCAAAAAGCGACCACCAGTGACTGGAGGCACATGCGCAGAGACACCCGAGAAAGGACACGTAACCCGGAAGTCGGACCACTTAAAAGGGAAGACACGGAAATCGGACGTGCGGCAGCCGAAGGAGTAGAGACTCCCCTGCCGCCCAGCGCTGATTTTTTGCTTATTGCTTGCTTGCTGTAATTAATAAAATTTTTACCATATCACTCTCTTGAGTGCGTTCATAACACCCTGTATCTTTTGTCTTTAGTCCCTGGAACCTTCAATGGAATAAGCACCTTTTGGAAACCACACAGAAGACCTCTCCCTCATCCTTGCTCCTGCCCTCAACACTTGACAGCCATAGAACTTAAGCCCTACAGCTGTATCCCGGACTGCGCTGCTTTCTGGGAATAGCCCACGCTTGGCCCGGTGCCGGGAGCTGCCTGGGGAAGATCTGTCACTGACGTGCTGCTGACCAAAACTGGGCCAATGAGAGAGATGGGTAATGCCTCTGTGACCACATATTTAAGAAGAAAATTGAAACAAAATCACAGGTTTTGCTTCCAGTCAGAGAAGAGGAGGAGGGGAAAACATGTGATGGAAGCAATATGGAGACACCAAGGTCAATGGAGAAGGATGGGCAGGAGGTGCTCCAGGCACTGGAGCTGAGGTTCCCCTGCAGGCCGTGGTGAAGACCATGGTGAAGCAGCTGTGCCTCTGCAGCCCATGGATCCATGGGGGATGCAGAGATCCAGTCAGCCCATGGGGGAGGTGCCCATGCCAGAGTGGGTGGATGCCTGGAAGAGGCTGTGATATGGTGGAAGACCCAGTGGAGAGCAAGGACCCTTGCTTCCAGGCTGGAGCAGCCTGTCCTTGGAGGACTGCACCCTGTGGGAAAAGTGACCCACACTGCATCAGTTTTGGAAGGACTGGCTGCCTGTGGAAGGGACTCATATTTGCAGCAGGTGGTGTAGGACTGCTGCCTGTGAGAGTGGACCCATGCCAGAGAAGTTCACAGGGAACTGTCTCCTGTCTCACAGGGGAAGGACTCCTCTCCCAGAGCAGCGGAAGAAGATCTCGGTGATGAATTGACCAAAACCCCCATACCCTGTCTTCCTGCACTGTCGGTGGGAAAGAGGGAGGGGCTGGGGGGGAGAAGGTGTTTTAAGGGCTTATTTTACTGCTTATTATTCTTCTCTGATTCTGTTAGTAATAAATTCATTTGCAACTTAAGTTGAGCCTGTTTTGCTATTGAAGTGTTACTCCCGGTCCTTATCTCACTTTGTTAACTTTTATTTCCCTCTCCCTTCCTTTGCCCAGCTGTGGCAGGGGAGGGTGAGTGACTCTGGTGGGTTCCTGGCATTGGGCCAGTGTCAAACCACAACACAGAGTTTTCTCAGAAGGCCTGTGCAGCGAGTTCTGAGCCAACGTGTGGCTCTGCTACCATCCCAAATCCGCACTTCCCTTGCCCAGCCTGAGTGGAAGTGGGGCATGTGCTGGGCATGGCTGGAGATGTTCATGGCCAAAATCCTCCAGCATCATTGTGTTTACCTCTGCCCATTGCTTTGGATAACACAAATCTACATTTCTTTCAGTTGAAACATTGAATTTTTTGCATATTGTAACACCCATACTACTATTTATTTGTATAAATAGACAAAAATCAACTTAAGTTTAAAAATTACATTTATTTTGTATTGCTACACCCGTGCTGCCAACATATAAACATACAAATAGCAATTAAATTTTAAGGAACTAATTTATTGTTGTAATCATGCTATGTAAATATCAACTTAAATTAAAAAATTAATTTATTGCAATCCTCTACAGCCACTCACTATACACAAATAAGAACTGAGATTTAACAATTTATTACATAGTACTACACAGCTCACCTCAGAAATGAACCACCCCGAGTGGGTGGGGGTTGAAGAAGATACATGCGATGGGCCAGATGCTAAAGGAAAGCATTTCCTCAGCTGCTGGGAAACCCTCCCCCTGCCTTGAAGAGGGAGAGTCTGATGGTGCAGCAGTGGAACCCACAGATGTTACAACCGTCCAGGTTCCAGCTGAACCACAAGGGCAGTCACAGCCAGCAGTCCTGCCCCTGTAGAATTGAGGATGATTAAGATGAAATCAGAGGATAGGAAAGAAGGGCCATCACAACCTGCAGGGGAGCCAAAGGTTGAGATCATTACAGAGTCCCTGATGGATGAAAGTCTCTGTAATCTTCAAAAAGACATTTTACGACGGGGGCGTGAGGCATATACTGTTGCCGCTGAAGATGAATAGATCACATGGACACAGGTCGAGGTGTGGTGAAAGGAAGAGAGAGTTTATTTTTCCTCCCAGGATTTATAGGTTTCTGACCATGGCCAGGGATTGGATGGTCAGGATAACACTTTCCCACTGCACTGGCCATGAGAGATGCCCATCACAAGACGTGTAACAGAAGGAATGTACACATATCTATGTTTACAGTTACTGTCCTGGGAAAGGAGTTAGAAAACTATGTTAGCAAGCTCAGAAGCTGAGTTTTCAGGGTGACACATATACAACCTGGTTACTTCAGGTCTGGGACCTTATGGGTACAGGCATGCAACTGGATGGTGGTGAAGCAAGAAATTTGGGACCCTTGACCCAGGACTCAGGTATGAGCCAGGGCCCCTTTCTCTGGGAACGGCTTTTAATGAAGGTAAGAGAGAGGTTTTTCCACAGAGAGAGAATGGAGGAACACCATTATAGAAGGTGCTGGAAAACCGTTGAGGAAGGAATCCAACAACTGAGAGAAGTGGCAGTATTAGAGGTCCTTTTTGGGAGGGGTGGACAGCATGATAATGACCCCGACAAAGTCAGGTGCACTGGGCAGATGTGGAGTCTGGCAAATCTAGGACCATGTGAATACACCACCTTCATTGCAATGATTAATGCCGATAACAACTGTTAGACAGTGGGTTCTGTCACCACCAAGCTTAGAAATTACGAGAGTGTGGCCCATGGCCTGCTGCAGGCTCAAGTCTCTGCTGTGGTTAAGGAACTGAAAGAGGAGATGAGGGAAATGAGGGAGGAGATGGGGAAGAGCAGTTCCCATATGGCACCAGTGCGAGTCACAAGCCCAAAACTCCAAGCCCAATGTCCCCCAGCTAGAGAGAGAGGGTACACCCCATGAGCTGAGCTGTGGTTCTTTCTACGTGACCATGGGGAAGACATGGGAAAGTGGGATGGGAAACCCACTTCTGCCCTGGCAGCACAAGTGCGTCAACTCCAGGAGGGAAGAACTAACCAGAAAAGTTCCACTAAAGTGAAGGTAGCCTCAACCTCCCATGATCAAACTGCCAGATATTACAGAAGGGAGGATGATCTTTCAGACTGAAGGAACGTCTAGCATGTATGCCCAGGGAGGAGAGGATGACCAGTGCTAGAGGGGCCCTGCCTCTAGCTAGGAAGAGGCACGGGAAAACCGGGTCTTTTGGAAGGTGTGGATCCAATGGCCTGGCACATCAGAGCCACAAAAATACGAAGCTTTAGTTGATACTGGTGCACAGTGTACCCTAATGCCATCAGGACATGTGGGGGCAGAACCTGTTTCCATTGCTGCAGTGACGGGGCTATCGCAGCAATTGACTCTGTGTCGTGGTTTTAAACCAGTAACCAAAAAAAAAAATTACTTATTTTTTTGCTGTGAGACATGGATTAGAACAAGAGCAAAACAGGCATAAAACTTAAAAGGAATAAAGAAAGTTTATTAACAAACTACAATAATAAGAACACCAGAATAAACTTCCAGAAAAAACCCTTTTCATCCCCTACTACCCCCTATTCTCTTGTTCACATGACAACAGAGACAAAACTTTGGAACTTTGATGGTTAAAACAGTCTCAGTTCCTGCTACAGTCTTTTCACCAGTCTTTGTAGAGAAACAGAAGTCTCTTTCTGTTAATTTATAGAGTTTCTCACAAGAAAACTACTTCTGTTATAGTTTTCTATTGCCCTGATGTCAGCTGCTCAGAACTGCTGTTATCAGAGCTCACTCTTCCCATTTCACCTCACTCTGAGGTGTGTATGGGCCATGGGTCTAGGGATGTCATTTTAAGGATGAGTCATTCAAAGGCAAAAGTCTTCTTCATCTGTCTCTGTGAGCTTCACTAGAAAACAGTTTTCTCATTGCCACCCAAGGCTTCAAATCTTCGCTTCACTCTATTCTAGCACTTCACTGTATCACAATCACTCTACTTTTTATTTAAAATTTACACTTTGAACACTCCATTCCTCCCTATATACTGTCATGAATTAAAGGAGTTTTTTCAAGACCTTATTGTCCATTTCCATAGTCTTAACAGAAAGTTATTTCAGCTCATAAAAGCATCTCCTTATTCTCTACCTTTTCTGAAACTTCTTTTTCTTTACTGTCTCTGACAGTCCATAAAGTCTCTTTACATGCTGATCACTCTCTTTTCTTCTCTCTGGATAAAAGGATTAATCTGCAAGTCTCATCTGGGTAATGAAAAGTTTAAAATCTTGCCTTTGTAGATGGCTTTGTAGGCTTTGTAGGCTTTGATGGCTTTGTAGGCTTTGTAGATGGTTCTGTGACCTCTGCTGGTGCAGGAGCTAGAGCCGTCTGCGATAGAAAATTCTCCATGGCTGCTCTGGAGAGTGTAGTCGCTGTCTCAGCCCGCCACAGGTCCAGAGCTTTTTCTCTTTCTTTACTCGGCAGTCTCCGGTGAACTCCGTCACTGCAGCCGAGCCAGGAACCGGCCCAGCCAGAGCCCGGGGCAAGCCCCCCGCAGGCCCCCCATCTCCCGGCTGGGAGACGCGGCAGGCTCAGCCCAGCCCCCGCCTGGCCGCATGGCCGGGCAGAGAACGGGAGGCTGGAGCTCTGTTACCTTTCACAGCCAGGAAACAAAGAGAACAAGAGTGCTCTGGCTTTACATCTTAAGGTAGGGTTCACAAGTTGATCCCACTTTTCAATGGTCAAAACTGCTGTCAATTCCCAGTAATGACCGATAATTGGTCAGGGGAAAAGACTCTCATCAGTCCCCAGCAACTTCAACTTCCTTAGCTCTCAAAAGCACCTTAAAGGTAAAGTCACCCCATGACACTCTGTTAGAAGCCGAGGTAAGCCTGACTGGGAAGGAGCGGCAGAAACTTCCCATTGTGACAGGCCTAGAGGCCCCATGTATTCTGAGCATAGACTTCCTTCGGAATGGCTATTACAAAGACCCAAAGAGACTCAGGTGGGCTTTTGGAATAGCTGCTGTGGAGGCAGAGGACATTAAGCAATTGAACACCTTACCTGGACTATCAAAGAACACATCTGCAGTAGGACTCCTGAAAGTGGAAGAACAGCAAGTACCAAATGCCACCTCTACGGTGCACCGCTGACAATATAGGACAAATCGAGATGCTGTAATCCCCATACACAAGATGATCCGAGAACTAGAGTCAAGGGGTGGTCAGCAAAACCCACTCACCCTTCAACAGCCCCATCTGGCCTGTGCGCAAGTCTGACAGAGAATGGAGATTGACTGTGAACTATTGTGCATTGAACGAAATAACTCCACCTCTGAGCGCTGCTGTGCTGGAGCTCCAGTATGAGCTGGAGTCCAAGGCAGCGAAGTGGTACGCCACAACTGACATTGTTAATGCATTTTTCTCCATCCCCCTGGCAGCAGAATGCAGGTCTCAGTTTGCCTTCACGTGGAGGGGAGTGCAGTACACCTGGAACCGACTGCCCCAGGGGTGGAAGCACAGCCCCACCATCTGCCATGGACTGATCCAGGCTGCACTGGAAAAGGGGTGAGGCTCCAGAACATCTGCAGTACATTGATGACATCATTGTCGGGGAACACGGCAGTGAAAGTATTTGAGAAAGGAGAAAAGATCATCCAGATTCTGCTAGAAGCCGGCTTCGCCATCAAGACGAACAAAGTTGAAGGACCTGCTCGAGAGATCCAGTTCCTGGGGGTAAAGTGGCAAGACAAACGGCGTCAGATTCCTACTGAGGTCGTCAATAAGATCACTGCAATGTCTCCACCGACCAGCAAGAAGGAAACACAAGCTTTCCTAGGCAACATAGGTTTTTGGAGGATGCACATTCCTGAGTACAGCCAGATTGTGAGCCCTCTCTACCTGGTCACCCAAAAAAAGAATGATTTCCAATGTGACCCTGAACAGCAACAAGCCTTTGCCCAGATCAAGCAGGAGATCGCTCATGCAGTAGCCCTTGGCCTAGTCAAGATGAGACCAGATGTGAAGAACGTGCTCTACTCTGCAGCCGGGAACAATGGCTTGTCCTGGAGCCTTTGGCAAAAAGTGCCTGGGGAGACTCGAGGCCGACCACTGAGATTCTGGAGCCGAAGCTACAGAGGGTCCAAAGCCAACTACACTCCCACAAAGAAAGAAATCTTAGCTGCCTATGAAAGAATTCAAGCTGCCTCAGAGGTGATTAGCACAGAAGCACAACTCCTCCTGGCACCCCGACTACCAGTGCTGGGGTGGATGTTTAAAGGAAAGGTTTGTGCTACCCACCACGCCACCGATGCTACATGGAGCAAGTGGATTTCCTTCATCGTGCAGCGCGCCCATACTGAAAACCCAAATCGCCCTATTATTTTAAAAATAATTACAAACTGGCCGGAAGGTGAAAACTTTGGTCTCACTGATGAAGAGGAGCAAGAACAAGTGACACGAGCTGAAGAAGCTCCACCGTACAACCAACTGCCAGCAGAAGAGACATGCTATGCTCTGTTCACTGATGGTTCCTGTCGCATCGTAGGGATGAACCAGAAGTGGAAAGCAGCCGTATGGAGCCCCACATGACAGGTCGCAGAAGCTACTGAAGGAGAAGGTGGATCAAGCCAACTTGCTGAACTCAGAGCTGTTCAACTGGCCCTGGACATTGCTGAAAGAGAGAAGTGGCCAAAGCTCTACCTCTACACGGATTCATGGATGGTGGCCAATGCTCTGTGGGGATGGCTGGAAAGGTAGAAAAGGGCCAATTGGCAGTGTAAGAGAAAACCAATCTAGGCTGCTGATGAGTGGAAAGACATCACTACCAGAGCAGAGAAACTGTCTGTGAGGGTCCGTCATGTAGATGCCCATGTCTCCTGGAGTTGGGCTAATGAAAAGAACCGAAACAATGAGCAGGTGGATCAGGCTGCATAGATAGAGGTGTCAAAGATAGACTTAGATTGGCAACACAAGGGAGAGTTGTTCCTAGCTCGATGGGCCCATGACGCCTCAAGTCATCAGAGTAGAGATGCCACCTATAAGTGGACAAGAGACCGAGGGGAGGATCTAACCATGGACAGTATTTCTCAGGTTATTCATGACTGTGAGACGTGTGCCACGATCAAACATGCCAAGTGGCTGAAGCCGCTATGGCATGGTGGGCATTAGTCCAAATATAAGTATGGAGAAGCCTGGCAGATTGACTACATCACACTGCCCCAAACCCGCCAAGGCAAGCACTACGTGAAGTCACCACTGGATGGCTGAAAACCTACCCTGTGCCTCATGCCACTGCCTGGAACACCATCCTGGGACTTGAAAAGCAGGTCCTTTGGAGGCATGGTAGCCCTGAGAAGATTGAATCAGATAATAGGACTCATTTCAAGAACAGCCTTATAAACACCTGGGCTAAGGAACATGACATTGAGTGGATGTACCATATCCCTTATCATGCACCAGCAGCTGGGAAAGTTGAACGGTGCAATGGCCTGCTTAAAACCAGCTTGAAGGCACTGGGTGGGAGGACTTTCAAGAACTGAGAGATTAACTTAGCAAAAGCCACATGGTTAGTGAATACCCGAGGTTCCACTAACCGAGCAGGCCCAGCCCAATCTGAGCCCTTTAGAACAACAGATGGAGATAAGGTTCCAGTGGTACATATGAGAGGTATGCTGAGAAAAACTGAGTTAATTCTGCCTCCAGCAAGGACAATCCCATCCGTGGGGTTATCTTTGCTCAGGGACAGGGTTGCACTTGGTGGGCACCAATTTATGTTTTACACATCAATCACAAGTGTAAAAAATCAAGTTTTCAACATGCTTTTGTTAGCAGCTTCAAATGTAAAATATGTCTACACATTTGAAGAAGTTGAGCTATTTCAGATACAGCATCCGGAAAGCTCTTTTGGCATGTCATTCCAAATATGGCCACCCAGCAAGGCAGAAAGCCCCCGGTGGCAAAAAGATGAGTATATTTTTTCAACTAGCTGTGCACTCACACAACAGAAATTTCAGGTCTATTTTTCTCTTTTAAAAAATTTCTTTTTAAAAAAAATTTTTTTTTCCCTATTTTTTTTGCATTGGAGAATATGAAGAGAGGATGAAGCTTATGGAAGCTTATGATTGCCTCTCCATTGCTCATGGGTTCCCACATATTGTCAAAGAAAATGTTGACTTCAACTTATTTATTAAAAGAAACAACAGGTACTTTTCATCTTATCATTTACATACATACAAGTTAATAGCTTGTATCTTTCTGGAAGTAACTTTAGGCCACTTTGGGGGTGTTCTCCTTCCATGCAGCTTGTCTTGAGTTCCAGTTGGCCCTGCCTTCTCTTGCCCTCTTTCCAGGTCTCTTTGTGAGGAGCCCAGCCCTGTCACTTCAGTCGCTGCCTTTTGGGTGACATGCTGACACAAGTATTGCTGGTCTTGTCAAATTTTGGAGTAGTCTTCTGGACTTGAGTGTTTTAAAAATGACCCTGTCATCTCTTCCTCTGTGTGCTTTCTCAGAAAAATTGAGACCCGTTACCTAGAAAATCTCGTCCCAATTCATCTTAAATCACTTAAACCAGAACCTGAACAACAAATGATCCACCTTGGTGGGATGGGATTTTCCATTAAACACAGTGTAACAACCAGGACAAAAATTATCCCAGGTACCGAATTACAAGGGACTTCCAATGAATGGGCAAAAAGGATGTTGTAAATGGAATTAGAAGTACGAAAACTAGGTCCCTTGAGATAATAACAGTTTAATTAAAAATGAATACAATTCAGTAAATTGAATAGTAATTTAGTATAAAAGAATAGAGTTCAGGAAAAGAATACAATTTAGTAAAAAAATTACAATTGATAGAATTTGCCAGGAATTCAGTACGATTAAAGCATAAGCAAAACCGACCGGGGTACGGGGAGGGCTTGTTACCCCACCTCACGTCCAAAACCAACTGGGGTGCGGAGGCATCCCACCCTGCCTCATGTACAAAACAAAGCACTTCAAGCTAACCTTGTATGCTGTATGCTTACACATATTCATGAATGTTTCCCGTAAGCTTCCTCCTGTTTCCAATTTTTCTGCCTTTACCCCACTATTCCTCACGGCGCATGCTTCACTTGTTGTTAGGGGGTCTTCAGTCTTCTTTTGGTGGTCTTCTGGCGAAGGCTTCTCCTTTTTTTCGTTGTCCTTTGGATAACCTTACAGGTTTGCGCCTGCGTACTAAGCGTTGTGTTACGTGAGTCTACTCATTAGTCTGATATTTACTGATTTTTCAGGCCCAATGCCTAAAGTGGTTCTAATTTTGACCATCTCAAGGCCGTTTTCGTCTTAGGGCATCACCCAAACTACATCCTGTACCTCAGTTTTAACATGTACCATCTGTAAAGGAGTGCATCTCTCTTGGAACACTGGTTCTTTTGATTGCTTCTAATAATCACTTTAATAACAGTTACCATTTAGTTAGCATGAATCAATTCCATTTATTACAAGGAGAAGACAGGAGTTCAGAAAAGAAGGGACATTTTTCTTCATGCTTCATGGCCCTTATTTCCCACATGTCCATCTTCATGCTGCTCCATCCAGAAAAGGCTCTTTTTGAGGACCTCCTTTGTCATCTTGGTGAGGCACGAGAAACACACGAATACTGGCCCACTGCCCTACCAGAGATGAGGAAGCAGGTGGTTGAAAAGTGGATGGTCCATTGGGCTGTTTAGTCACCCCCATAGTAGAGTTACGGTTACGTTGACTTTTCCACAGTACTCCGTGGCTAAGAATGAGGAGCTGCCCTTGGCTGTGTTTGAAGGATACTGAAACTTCAAAAGAAACGTGCTTCTCTTGTGTGTGGCAGCATGACTCTTCCCCAGTTTCCTACTGGGGTACTGGTAGAATTTAATGTCAGTTACAAACACCTCAAGGTAAATGATGGATGTTGCATTTCAGTGTTTGGGCCAAAAGTTGGTTTAAAAATTAGCAACAGAAAAGGTTGTTAATTTTTAGGAAAGAAAAAATCTTAAAACTGTGCTATATGGTTTTCAATCAAGAATTTTTTTTTTCTAAAACTTACTTCTTCCCCGTTTAAAACTACTTTGTAAAGAACATATGTCAATGTACAGGCCTGACCACTTTCGGCATCATTGTTCCATATCTTTCCTTTTTCCTACAAGGCACTGTAACTTTTGAATCACAATAATTTTTACCACTTTGAAAATGCAACTTTAGTGTTTTTCCTACTAGTGGATACTTACCAGTTCCAAGTTAAAGGACAGTTCCGAAAGTGAAATATGCTTTATGTAAATGTGTTTTTTTTCACTGGTTTCCTGGTATTACATGCAGCAGGGGCAACATTAATACAGTCTATACGGACTTATTTTTGAGAAGCTCTTACAAACTATTATTATTATTATTTTCAGTATATCTGCAATAAATTAGTGTGTGTTTCAGCTCTGCAACTCCCCCTGTGCGCTCTAGTGCCAGCAAGATCTCCTTGCAGTGTAGGAAGACACAATTTTTGCTTTCTGATTTGCCCCCAGCTATGTCACTGTACTGGGGGTTAGGTGTCTGGTTAGGTGTCCTTCCTTTTGTTCCTTCTGTCCTATAGCGTTTTCCCCATTAACTAGTTGCAGGGAAACCTTACTGCTCATACTTCTTGGGTGTTGGAGAAAACAAAGAGTTTGGCTGGGCCCAGGGGGAAAGGGGTCCAGGTAAAAAAAGGGAGGGGCAGGGGCAGGTGGGGGGCTGGCTGGTTTCTTCAGCTGCAGAGCAGGACACACTCGAGAGGCTGTTGTTGCTTGGGGGAAAGGAATTTGCCATAACCCAGATGGAGCTGCTGCTGCTGCTTCTTTTTCTGCAGGCCTCGCAGCCCCTGTCCTGCCGGGACGTGCGGCAGTGCCAGCCACCGCCGCGCGGAGGCTGCTGAACACCCCAGCCA